>NW_026896184.1:0-201881 GCF_033153095.1 Gastrolobium bilobum
CCAAGTATAGTCATTTAACTAACTAGGCTCATTTTTACCGATTAAATGACATTCCTAGCATTTTTCACAACATGCTCTCAGCTCCATTCTTCCTAGAACATAGCTAATTTAACAACATTTCATCAAAAACCCTAAAACACTATTCATAAACCCTAACTCATGCAATTTTCCATGAAAATAAGGTTCAAGGGGTAGAATCTTACCACCAATGGTTACACAACCAAGCAAGGAGCGTTCCTCAAGCTACCATGGAGGTAGAAATTCCCAAAACCCCAAAATCTCACAAAGGGCCGAATTTTTGAGAGGCAATATCTCTCTCCACAATGCTCCCCACTCAAAGCTAAGCTTAGATTATGAAAGAGGGGAAGATTTAGAGTGGTTTAGGCTTTTGAATCACTCCAATTGGTTGGGATTTGCTCCCTCCTCTCTCCCTTTCTCCTCCTTCTCCTTCTTCTTCCTTGCTTCTGTTTCTGTCGACGGGAAAATGGGGGGTTTGGGGTTCTTTTTTGTGTTTTAGTCACTTATCATAGGTTAAGTGACTTTAAGCGGGTATTGGTTCGTCTATCTATTTAACTCCAATAATTACCAAACTTCACCCAAAAGTCTGGAATATTATTTTAGGAATATTTCCACTTTTATTTTTATATTTTGGGTACTTTTGCCTACACCCATTTATACCCCTTAATTTTCACTGAGTACACTTTTTAACTTCAAAGTGACTCAGATTCATTTAATTAAGCCTTATACTTAATTTTACTCACTAAAACATGCTTAATTATTTAATTACATGTAATTTGCTAATTAATTAGGTTAGGGCTATTATAGTCACCCCACCTTTTAACGATTTTATCCGCAAAATCAAGAACATACCTGTCCTTAAACTCAGGATATTGCCGGAGAAGCTCATCTTCCCGCTCCCAAGTGGACTCTTCAGGTGTCCTTCCTTCCCACTGGACTTTCACCATAGGAATAGATTTATTTCTCAGCCTCTTCTCATCTCTTTCGAGTATCTTCAGCGGCCCAACAGGAGTCTTCAAATTCTCCCGGATCTCAACATTATCAGGTTGAACCACATGAGAAGGATCAACTACATATCTCCTCAGCTGAGAAACATGAAACACATCATGCAAATTTGCTAATTGCGGAGGTAAGGCAAGCTGGTAGGCAACCGGTCCCACCCTACGAAGAATCTGGTAGGGTCTAATAAATCTTGGACTCAGCTTCCTCACTCCCAGGGCTCGTCCAACACCCGTAACCGGTGACAGCTTCAGGAATACATGATCTCCCTCCTCAAACTCTAGAGGTCGATGCTTGAGATCATAGTAAATTTTCTGACGATCCTGAGCCTTTTTCAGACGATCCCTAATCATTTTGATTTGCTCAGTAGTCTCCTGAACAAAATCCAATCCAAACCGCTCTGTGTCTCCAACCTCTAACCAACAAGTAGGTGTCCTACACCTGCGACCATACAAGGCCTCGTAGGGAGCCATACCCAGACTAGCATGAAAACTATTATTATATGAAAACTCAACCAGCGGGAGATATCGATCCCATGCAGTACCCTGCTCCAGGGTGCAAGCCCTCAGCATATCCTCCAACGTCTGAATGGTCCTCTCAGTCTGACCATCCGTCTGTGGGTGATAAGCAGTGCTCAGTCTCAACTGAGTGCCAAAACCCTCATGCAATGCTCCCCAGAAGCGAAAAGTGAACTTCGGGTCCGGATCATTAACAAAAGCCATTTCCATTCAGGAACATCCAGAGGTTGCAACATGCCAGAAGGCTTTTGATGCTCAATCTTGACCTTCTGACAAATGAGACACTTAGAGACAAATTCGGCAATATCTTTCTTCATACCAGGCCACCAGAAATTAATCTTTAGGTCCTGGTACATCTTTGTAGCTTCCGGATGAACTGTGAAATGACCCTTATGGACCTCTGTCATTTCTTCTTCCGCCAACTGCCTAAGTACAACTACACGACCCTGATATAATAGTATACCCTCATCATTGCAGGATACACCACTCTGACCTTTCAGTCGTTTAGCACTTTCATTTTGCAGTTGAGCTTCTTTAATTCTGGTCATCAGTTCATTTTCAATGCTTGTGATTTCGATGCCACAAATTTTACATGGAAAGATTTTAGATAATTGCATATCTCTGAACCTCTCAATCACATCATAATCTCTAATCATCATGCTTGATATGCTCACAGATTTACGGCTCAGTGCATCAGCTACAACATTAGCCTTGCCAGGATGATATTTCAATTCAAAATCATAATCTTTTAGGAACTCGGTCCACCGTCGTTGTCTCATATTCAGCTCCTTTTGATCAAACAAGTATTTCAAGCTCTTGTGATCGCTGAATATGGCAAACTTCATTCCATACAAGAAATGCCTCCACTGTTTCAATCCAAAAACAATTGCAGCAAGCTCAAGGTCATGGGTCGGATGATTTTCTTCATGCGGTTTCAATTGCCTTGATGCATACGCTACCACTCGCCTATCCTACATCAGCACACAACCCAGTCCCTTTTTAGAAGCATCGTTGTATAACTCAAACTCACCTTCCGGATCGGGAAGTACTAACACCGGAGCAGTTGTCAATTTCTCCTTAAGGCTCTGGAAACATTCTTCGCATTCCTGCGTCCAAACAAATGGAGTATCCTTCAGGGTCAAACGGGTCAATGGCAACACCATGGCCGAAAATTCTTTAATGAATCTCCGGTAATAACCAGCCAAACCCAGAAAACTCCTTATTTCCGTTACTGTCTTGGGTCTCTCCCAATCAACAACTGCCTCTATCTTGCTAGGATCAACCGCCACTCCATCAGCAGAGATAACGTGACCCAGAAATTGCACTTGAGAAAGCCAAAATTCACATTTAGAAGGCTTTGCATATAACTGTTTCTCTCTGAGAATTTGCAACACAGTTCTCAAGTGACCTTCATGCTCTTCCTTACTCTTGGAATATATCAGGATATCATCAATAAACACAATTACGAATTGATCCAGAAACGGCTTAAATATGCGATTCATGTAATCCATAAACACCGTCGGAGCATTAGTGAGTCCAAATGGAATTACTTGATACTCATAATGTCCATATCTAGATCGGAAGGCAGTCTTCGGAATATCTTCCTGCCTAATTCGGATTTGATGATAACCCGACCTCAAATCAATCTTTGAGAAAACACAAGCACCCCTCAATTGATCAAGCAAATCATCTATGCGAGGGAGAGGATACTTGTTCTTAATGGTAACCTTATTCAACTGACGGTAATCAGTGCACAATCTCATACTACCATCCTTCTTCTTAACAAATATGACTGGTGCTCCCCACGGGGACACACTAGGCCTGATAAACTGCTTAGCCGAAAGCTCCTCAATATGCTTCTTTAACTCGGGTAATTCCGGTGGTGACATCCGATACGGATCCAGAGAGATAGGCCCCACACCAGGCAATAGATCAATCGTGAACTCAATCTCTCTATGAGGCGGAAGTTGTGGGATTTCATCTGGAAACATCCACAAACTCCTTCACCACTGAAATAGTGTCAATCTCCTCATGACTTCCGCCTACTAAACCCCCCACAAAGACATATCCCAATGCCCCGGCCCTCAAAGCCTTTCTAACCTGCAACACAGATAGATATGGGGAAGAACTAGTAGCAGAATCATCAGCATCAAGCACAATCCTTTTACCACAGCAGTCTATCATAGCACAGTTCTTTGACAACCAGTCCATACCCAAGATAACTTGAAGGCTGATCATAGGTAAACAAATAAAATCCAGCACGTAATCTCGGCCTTCATATTTGAACTCAACATCTTTACATAACACGGATGTATAACACTCCTCTCCAGTAGCAGTAACCACTTTCATTGGAGGACGAATGTCGTACATTTGCAGATTTAGCCCAACGGCCATAAAATCAGACATACAGGAGTGTGTAGCTCCTGAATCAAACAACACTTCAACATCCATATTATCAATATAAATTGTACCTTTCACTAGATTCGGAGCCTTCTCCGATTGTTGACGGTCCATGGTATATACTCTACCAACCGTCTGAGACTCTAGCATAGGTGGAACAACAGAGACAGGAACAACAGTAGCTTGAACTGCCATAGTCCTCGCTTCGTTCTGAGGACACTGCCTGGAATAGTGACCGGATCTTCCACATTTAAAACAGATCACTTCACCGGTAGCACATGGACCTCTATGCTCTTTGCCACATCCCTTGCACTTGGGAGGAGGTCCTCTATCAACAAAATTCTTCCGAGTCCCGGGCTTTTTGAACGAGTCAAAGGGCCTATTCACATTTAGCTTCTTGCCTTGCATCTTTCTGTTCTTCCAATAACCTGAGCCAGTTGCTTTATTGGCGTTAGGTGCCTGGGCCCCAGAGGACTTCTTGGTTTGGGACACCTTGTACACTTCTTCTACCTTCCTGCACTGATTTACAAACCGACTGAACTCTCGGATGTCACAATTTGACATCTTCCGAGACATCTTCTCATTAAGACCCCATTGGAACTTGGAGGTCATTTCAGCCGGAGTGGGTAAGGCTCGCCCATAGTTGGCGTATTTCACCAACTCATTGAATTTTGCAAAGTATTGGTCAATTGACATTGACCCTTGCTTTAGGTCATTGTACTCATTCTGCTTCTGTTCCCTAGCCTCTCTAGGGAAATAATTATCCAAGAACAATGTCTCGAACAACCGCCAAGTGATTTCCCGGCCTTCAGCTTCTAGGGGCTGTACGGTATTAGTCCACCAATCCTCCGCTTCTTCTTTCAGCATGTACACGGAGTAGATTAACTTCATTGCGTCAGGGCATCTCATCACCCTGAAGATTTTCTCCATCGCTTGGAGCCATTTCGCAGCCGCCATTGGCTCATAACCTCCCTTAAAAGGAGGAGGTTTGTGTTTTCGGAAAGCCATCAATCTTCTTTCCTCCACTTCATGGTCACCGACATTCTCAACTCGAGGTTGACGAACCTCGGTGTGATGACTACGACTTCCAGAATGGTGACTACCCTCACCTTCATTGTTACCCGCTACACCCTCTTCTTGTGAAGGAGGTGGAGAAGGCGTAGCAGTGTGAGGAGGAGGAGTGGGTTGCCGGTTCACGGGCCTAGGACCCCTCAACGTCCTCAACTCAGTCATCATTGCTGCCATGGCAGTCCGCGCATCCTCATTAGTTTTCATCAAAATCTCATTGGCATGCCGACTAGCCGCCAATTCCCTTTGCATATCGACCATAGTAGCCGTCACAGGTTCAGGTTGACCACCTGTTGCTCCACGACCACTTCTGAGCCTAACAAGAGCAGCCAAAACAGGTTCTGGCTGAGCATTGGTGTTTGATGGTCCGGGGTTGTTTCGGTGCCTCGTCATGTCATTACACATGTTACACAAAGAAATGAGTTGATCAGGCCCACACTTAGTGATCACAAATGCAATAATCATAAAGAGTACTAAAACAACTATAAAGCATCAAACACTAAGCATACTCAACAATAGCTAACAAACTGCTCTGATACCACTTGTAACGCCTGGCAACTTGCAAGGATCAACGACCGTCCCCACACACTAACACGAGACTTTTCAGCGTGCTTTGTCCTCACTCGCACACTTCCCGGGAAAACTTCCTAGGAGGTCACCCATCCCTGAATTGCTCCAAGTCAAGCACGCTTAACTGTGGAGTTCTTCCGATCCAGGCTACCAAAAAGTAGATGCATCTTGTTAGTATAGGTAGTACCAATTAATTCTTATAAGCCATTCCCAACTGTACCGTCCCATACCAGCACAGTCTCTGGAATCCCTCTCTTTCGGGTGTTGATTCGATTCATTCATGTACCCCCGTCCCTAGAAGCCTGCCAGGAGCCGCTCCTTGTCCGTGCCCTTGCGCACCGGCGATCACTCCCCGCCCTCGTCAGCGCCCGGGATGTTACATGCCTACCAGCTTCCGCCTGGTTCGTCCTCGAACCACACCGTACTGGATGAGAGGCCCTGCTCTGATACCACTTGTAGAGCCTGGCCCTGGACCGGTGTGTACAGCGGGGACGCTGTATTCCCAGTGGGGGAGGATGTAATGTCCCCCATCGGTTGGAGAGGGGAACGAAGCATGCCTTATAAGGGTGTGGATACCTCTTCTAGTGTGAGGCCTTTTGTGGGGTGTCCCAAGAAACAAAACCGTGAGCTCGACGGTGCTTGTGCGCGGGGCAAAGCAGATAATATCATGCTACAGGGTTTGGGGCTGTTACAATTTGGTATCAGAGCAGTTTCATGGGGAATAACTGTTAGCTATTGTTGAGTATGCTTAGTGTTTGATGCTTTATAGTTGTTTTAGTACTCTTTATGATTATTGCATTTGTGATCACTAAGTGTGGGCCTGATCAACTCACTTCTTTGTGTAACATATGTAGTGACATGACGAGGCACCGAAACAACCCCAGACCATCAAACACTGATGCTCAGCCAGAACCTGTTTTGGCTGCTCTTGTTAGGCCCAGAAGTGGTCGTGGAGCAACAGGTGGTCAACCTGAACCTGTGACGGCCACTATGGTCGATATGCAAAGGGAATTGGCGGCTAGTCGGCATGCCAATGAAATTTTGATGAAAACTAATGAGGATGCGCGGACTGCCATGGCCGCAATGATGACTGAGTTGAGGACGTTGAGGGGTCCTAGGCCCGTGAACCGGCATCCCACTCCTCCTCCTCACACGCTACGCCTTCTCCACCTCCTTCACAAGAAGAGGGTGTAGCGGGTAACAATGAAGGTGAGGGTAGTCACCATTCTGGAAGTTGTAGTCATCACACCGAGGTTCGTCAACCTCGAGTTGAGAATGTCGGTGACCATGAAGTGGAGGAAAGAAGATTGATGGCCTTCCGAAAACACAAACCTCCTTCTTTTAAGGGAGGTTATGAGCCAATGGCGGCTGCAAAATGGCTCTAAGCGATGGAGAAAATCTTTAGGGTGATGAGATGCCCTGACGCAATGAAGTTAATCTACTCCGTGTACATGCTGGAAGAAGAAGCGGAGGATTGGTGGACTAATACCGTACAGCCCCTAGAAGCTGAAGGCCGGGAAATAACCTGGCTGTTGTTCGAGACATTGTTCTTGGATAACTATTTCCCTAGGGAGGCTAGGGAACAGAAGCAGAATGAGTACAATGACTTAAAGCAAGGGTCAATGTCAATTGACCAATACTTTGCAAAATTCAATGAGTTGGTGAAATACGCCAACTATGGGCGAGCCTTACCCACTCCGGCTGAAATGACCTCCAAGTTCCAATGGGGTCTTAATGAGAAAATGTCTCGGAAGATGTCAAATTGTGACATCCGAGAGTTCACTCGGTTTGTAAATCAGTGCAGGATGGTAGAAGAAGTGTACAAGGTGTCCCAAACCAAGAAGTACTCTGGGGCCCAGGCACCTAACGCCAATAAAGCAACGGGCTCAGGTTATTGGAAGAACAGAAAGATGTAAGGCAAGAAGCTAAATTTGAATAGGCCCTTTGACTCGTTCAAAAAGCCCGGGACTCGGAAGAATTTTGTTGATAGAGGACCTCCTCCCAAGTGCAAGGGATGTGGCAAGGAGCATAGAGGTCCATGTGCTACCGGTGAAGTGATCTGTTTTAAATGTAGAAGATCCGGTCACTATTCCAGGCAGTGTCCTCAGAACGAAGCGAGGACTATGGCAGTTCAAGCTACTGCTGTTCCTGTCTCTGTTGTTCCACCTATGCTAGAGTCTCAGACGGTTGGTAGAGTATATACCATGGACCGTCAACAATCGGAGAAGGCTCCAAATCTAGTGAAAGGTACAATTTATATTGATAATATGGATGTTGAAGTGTTGTTTGATTCAGGAGCTACACACTCCTGTATGTCTGATTTTATGGCCGTTGCGCTAAATCTGCAAATGAGACAACGACGATGGACCGAGTTCCTAAAAGATTATGATTTTGAATTGAAATATCATCCTGACAAGGCTAATGTTGTAGCTGATGCACTGAGCCGTAAATCTGTGAGCATATCAAGCATGATGATTAGAGATTATGATGTGATTGAGAGGTTCAGAGATATGCAATTATCTAAAATCTTTCCATGTAAAATTTGTGGCATCGAAATCACAAGCATTGAAAATGAACTGATGACCAGAATTAAAGAAGCTCAACTGCAAAATGAAAGTGCTAAACGACTGAAAGGTCAGAGTGGTGTATCCTGCAATGATGAGGGTATACTATTATATCAGGGTCGTGTAGTTGTACCTAGGCAGTTGGCGGAAGAAGTAATGACAGAGGCCCATAAGGGTCATTTCACAGTTCATCCGGGAGCTACAAAGATGTACCAGGACCTAAAGATTAATTTCTGGTGGCCTGGTATGAAGAAAGATATTGCCGAATTTGTCTCTAAGTGTCTCATTTGTCAGAAGGTCAAGATTGAGCATCAAAAGCCTTCTGGCATGTTGCAACCTCTGGATGTTCCTGAATGGAAATGGGAGAGTATCTCCATGGATTTCGTAGTGGGATTGCCGCGAACACAGGATAGTTATGATTCTATATGGGTGATTGTGGATAGATTGACAAAATCCGCACACTTTTTGCCAGTTCGGGTAGATTTCTCTGCTGAGAGATTGGCTAGGCTCTATGTGAAGGAGATTGTGAGGCTTCATGGGGTGCCTGAGAGCATTGTTAGTGATCGGGACCTGAAGTTCACTTCTCGCTTCTGGGGAGCATTGCAGGAGGCTCTTGGCACTCAGTTGAGACTGAGCACTGCTTATCATCCACAGACTGAGAGGACCATTCAGACGTTGGAGGATATGCTGAGGGCTTGCACCCTGGAGCAGGGTACTGCATGGGATCGATATCTCCCGGTGGTTGAGTTTTCATATAATAATAGTTTTCATGCTAGTCTGGGTATGGCTCCCTACGAGGCCTTGGATGGTCGCAGGTGTAGGACACCTACTTGTTGGTCAGAGGTTGGAGACACAGAGCGGTTTGGATTGGATTTTGTTCAGGAGACTACTGAGCAAATCAAAATGATTAGGGATCGTCTGAAAAAGGCTCAGGATCGTCAGAAAAATTACTATGATCTCAAGCATCGACCTCTAGAGTTTGAGGAGGGAGATCATGTATTCCTGAAGCTGTCACCGGTTACGGGTGTTGGACGAGCCCTGGGAGTGAGGAAGCTGAGTCCAAGATTCATTGGACCCTACCAGATTCTTCGTAGGGTGGGACCGGTTGCCTACCAGCTTGCCTTACCTCCGCAATTAGCAAATTTGCATGATGTGTTTCATGTTTCTCAGCTGAGGAGATATGTAGCTGATCCTTCTCATGTGGTTCAACCTGATAATGTTGAGATCCGGGAGAATTTGAAGACTCCTGTTGGGCCGCTGAAGATACTCGAAAGAGATGAGAAGAGGCTGAGAAATAAATCTATTCCTATGGTGAAAGTCCAGTGGGAAGGAAGGACACCTGAAGAGTCCACTTGGGAGCGGGAAGATGAGCTTCTCCGGCAGTATCCTGAGTTTAAAACAGGTACGTTCTTGATTTTGCAGACAAAATCGCTAAAAGGTGGGGTGACTATAATAGCCCTAACCCAATTAATTAGCAAATTACATGTAGTTAAATAATTAAGCATGTTTTAGTGAGTAAAATTAAGTATAAGGCTTAATTAAATGAATCTGAGTCACTTTGGAGTTAAAAAGTGTACTCAGTGAAAATTAAGGAGTATAAATGGGTACTGGCGAAAGTGCCCAAAATATAAAAATAAAAGTGGAAATATTCCTAGAATAATATTCCAGACTTTTGGGTGAAGTTTGGTAATTATTGGAGTTAAATGGATAGACGAACCAATACCCGCTTAAAGTCACTTAACATATGTTAAGTGACTAAAACACAAAAAAGAACCCCAAACCCCCCATTTTCCCGTCGACAGAAACAGAAGCAAGGAAGGAGGAGAAAGGGAGAGAGAGGAGGGAGCAAATCCCATGTGATTGTAACTGCGCTTAATATCATAATGCGATGTTAACAAACTGGTTCTAGAACGGGGTGTTACATTTTATGGTATCAGAGTCTGGCCCTGGACCGGTGTGTACAGCGGGGACGTTGTATTCCCAGTGGGGGAGGATGTAATGTCCCACATCGGTTGGATAGGGGAACGAAGCATGCCTTATAAGGGTGTGGATACCTCTTCTGGTGACCATGAGCTCGACGGTGCTTGTGCGCAGGGCAAAGCGGACAATATCATGCTACAGGGTTTGGGGTTGTTACACTCTACGCGCCTAGGGGCGCTGCCCCCCACATCCCCGCCCGCTCACCTGGGTGCGGAACCCTAGTTTCCTTTCTGCTGATTCTGACAACAAGGGCTCTCATCAGCATGCGAAGTATGAACCATACCCAACAATATATTTGTGTTTATCCTACCCATACAGCATGCATTTCCTAATGATTGTACTAGGACTAGGGCATTGCTATGAAAGGTGCAATCATTTGTGTATCTGATGACATTGAAAAAACTGGGTTTAATGGCTGGTGATGTTGCCTCTCTATTGGACTAAAGTGATTCAACTTTTCAATTGCACATTGGTCCAATTCTAATATATTTGGAACAATGATTTAAAAAAAAAAGAAAATAAATTCACTAAATTCCACTCATTCATGCATCAATTTCTTTTTGAACTTATTTTTTTCAGAAATTTTTCAGGGAGTATTAAAACTAAAACACAGAGAAATGGCCGATGACACCCGTCCAATTGATCCTACTTGCCCTTGTATGGTATGCTTGTAAGAGGTCACTTTTTCATTTAATAATCTGTTTGTATATATGGGCATTTGTTCTAGTTTATTTCTTCTGCCACAGGTTTGTAAGAACTACACCAGGGCTTATATCCATTGCCTTGTGACAAAAGATCCTATGGGTTCTCAGCTTCTGTCATATCATAATTTATATTACATGATGCAGGTACAAACAATTTCATGTGATAATAAGATTTTGTATAGATATATGGTTGTTGTATTGATAAGTATGATTAAAGTCATTGTCCTTCTGAAATTTGCAGCTAAGTAGGGATCTACACTCTTCAATAGTTGAGGGAAGGTTCCCAAAGTATGTTTACCTTTATATTTAATTATCCTTTTTTCTCTCTTTTTTATCTCACTTTTGATCTGAATTAATACTTCCCGTGCAAGAAATTCCTTTCTTCTTTATACGCCAATAACCATATTAATTTTTGACTTTTTGTAGGTTTGTATGCGACTTTCTACAGAAAATGGTATGTTAGAGAAAATTACATCAACCTTCCTTTGAGCACATTAGATAGACTTTTGCTCTATTTTAAAAAACTACAGAACACCCCCATTTGTTCGAAAAACAGCATAATAAAACTCATTAGTATCCAGAGATTTATTGGCTAAAATTACATCAATCATTTTTTATTTTGAAATTGAAATTGAAATCCATTTTATATTTATATTAACATTATTATTTTTGCAATCCACTGAGATATTTGTCAAGTGGTTATTTTAGACCTTGTGTCCTTGTATTGCAGTTCCCGAAAGGTGATGTTCCTGAATGGGTATGCAGTGCTATGGAGGTGGCTGGAGTGGACATCTCTTCCTGCTGTGCTCCATTTTCATCATGCCAAGAATATGATTCCAAAAATGTGTCTGAAGAATTAAATGAGGTAAAAATGATGCAGACAGACATGAAAGTTGCATTGAAGTGATAGGCAAATTAGTTTAGAGTATGATTTCTTGCGGCAAAAATTTTGTATCCTGCTTATGCTGCTTCAGACAAAATTAAGGTTAATATCATTTTTTTTCAAGAGATACGCAAATGTATACACGATGGATAGAATGAAAGTTGCATTGAAGAGATATGCAAATTAATTTAGAGTATGATTTGGCATTAGGTCTTTCAGGTGTTTGAACTTATTAGATTTAATGGAGCAATTGCATACTTCTACAGAGTTTGTTCTATTCGCCGGGAAACCTCACCAAAAATTCTTCATAACACCAAATATCTTGCTTTGCAAAACATAACTAGTTTTGAAGAAATTGCCCCCAAAAACTGTCTACAAATTGTGTCGAGAATCGAGATGACTCCTATTTTTTAAATTATACACAAATATAACTTAAATAGTATATATCAAAAGTATAATAAATCTCCTTTACAGATTTTTAAGATCCTTGGAACATCAATTTAATCATCGAAAATTTATTATGTAAATTTAGTCTTTGGATGATACATTTTTTTTAGTTTCTTCAATCAATTTATTCTTCGGATTAGTTTGGTTCGAGCATTGTCGAATCCTATAAAGAGAATAGTTTGCAGGGACATAAATTCTTTATCACTTATACAGTGATGTTTGATGATGATACTTTTTTTTTTTATGGAAAAAAAATATCTAATGTTACTTTAGATAACTTTATCTAATGTTCATCAAAACGACGTCGTTTTGGAGTTAAAAAATTAAAAAATTAGAATGATAAAGACTATTATAACTCTGAAATAAATTAAAATTACAAAAATACCATGATTTTTGCCCAGAATAACGTCATTTCGATGAACATTAGATAAAGTTATCTAAAATAACTTTAGAAAAAATAAACCCTTTTTATATCAAAGTATTTTTGAAGTTACTCTTTATTCACGTCACTTAGGGTGTGTTTGGTTGGAGGATTTTTTTGAGATGCATAGGCATTTGAGAAGTGGGAATATTGAGTGCCCCTATTTGGTTAAAGAGTTTTGAAGATATGCCTACCTAAACAGAAAAGCCAGCTTAACCATTTGCATGTCTATCTGATGAAAATAGCCAGCTAAATTTTCCCATTTGCCATATGGTATTTCATGTTATCTAGCTAAATCATCACAATGGGCAAGAATCATATGACGAGCCTACCCTTCTATTAGCGCGCGAAAGTGAAAATATCACAGGTGCATGAAGACTTGGCCATACATCAGACCAACCAAAGTACCAGAAATAAGAGGTCCAACGTTGTACATAATGATGTCATGGATGTCACGAGTAAGAACAGGGTCAATGTGCCAATGAAGAGAGCTGGCCAGCCTATTGAGGTTGCTCCCTTCTATGTGTTTCTTGCCTGCAACCAATGCTCCTCTTACATAACTGGC
Source organism: Gastrolobium bilobum (assembly GCF_033153095.1). Classification (NCBI taxonomy): domain Eukaryota; kingdom Viridiplantae; phylum Streptophyta; class Magnoliopsida; order Fabales; family Fabaceae; genus Gastrolobium; species Gastrolobium bilobum. The sequence goes on from NW_026896184.1 coordinate 13,138, forward strand.
CAAGTCCTCCACCCCAACGGTGATAAAATGATACTTTTATGCTTCTAAGTTGCTTTTTTACACCAGAATCAGAAGGTGGTCGTTATATGGGTTTTATAACAATTTTTTTTTTCCTTTTCAGGTGGAACCGTTGTGAATGCTTGATGATGAAGGATAAATGATGCTTGAGAAAAGATCGTTATGTAAAGTGTGTGTGGTTCTTGTCGTCGTGAACTATGTTACAAATGGCAAAACTGTTGGAAATAATCAAGTATGAGTTGTAAAGAAGTACCACATAGAGAAGACATAGACCAAGTGATGACCATATAAGTGTGAAAGACCCATAAACCTACAGCCTTAAGGTTTTGGGTTGAGATGTGGTGTCAGCCCACTTGTTATGGTTTGTCATTTGGCCCATTGGTGGATATACCCTTTGCAAAGGGTTTTGGGCTCCCCCGTACCATTCCCAACAGGACTCCCCCTTAAATTTTAATTCTTCTCTTTTTGAATTTTCCACCGGTTGATTTTTTCCGCGCTGCTTCCATGTTGCACTCCTTTCTTCAAATTTTTTTTTTTTTTTTTTTTGTCCGGCGGTTCCTTCATTGGTGGAAGATAGACATTCTTGAATTTTTCTCTGTCGACCTCATCCACCAATATACTTCCACATCCATTCTTACACGTATGATCTTCACACAAGTCATCATACTGATCAGTATCTGTATCACTATAACGTCCCATTAGTTTTACAACACCTATGCCAATTTTAATAATTTCAGATTCAACATGTGCTACATTAATAGCACGTTGGGCCTCTTCAACCACAGTAACCCCTTGACAACCAAGTGTGCTTTGTGCTTGTCAATTTCACCATTTTCCTTTAACTTTGTTTTAAACACCCACTTCACACCAATGATTTTGTGTCCATTTGGAAGATCAGTTAACTCCCAAGTATCATTCCTCTCAATTGCATCAATTTCAGCATCCATTGTTTTTCGCCATTTTTCTTCTTTGACAGCACTCTCAAAAGTCACGGGATCACATTCTGAAAACAAAGCAAAGTGAGTAATTGGATCTTCAATTCCAGTTACCTCATAATCTTCCATCCAAGCAGGCCTTCTTCTAACACGACGAAGAGATTGAGTTTCTTCTTCGTTAACTCCAACTACTGTTGGTGAGGATTGACTAGCTGAAGAAGTTGCAATAGACGAATTTTCAGGCATACTAGATGCTGAAATTTGCTCTTGTTCAGAATCAATATCACAAAGAACTTCGGTAGGCTGCTGCATATTCCAATCCCAAGTGTTTTCTTCATCAAAAACAACATCCCTGCTAACCACAATTTTTTTCGTCAGTGGATTAAATAATTTATATGCTTTAGATGTATCACTTACACCTAGAAAGACACATTTTTCAGCCTTGTCATCAAGTTTTTTTCTTTTCTGTTCCGGGACAAGAGCATATGCAATGCATCCAAAAATTCTAAAGTGATCCACATTTGGTTTTCTCCCACTCCAAGCCTCTTCTGGCGTCATATTTCGAACTGCAAAGGTTGGACTTCTGTTCAAGACATGAATACACCAGTTTACTGCTTCTGGCCAAAACGTCTTTGGAACTCTTCCTCTTACCAACAAGCTTCTAACCATGTTGAGGATGGTTCTATTCTTCCTCTCTGATACACCATTTTGTTGTGGTGTATACGCAGTTGTAAGCTCTTTTCGGATGCCATGTTCTTCACAAAAAACTTCAAATTCTTTTGAGCAATATTCGCCACCACGATCTGTGCGAAGTGTCTGAATCATCCTTCCTGTCTCATTCTCCACACGAGCTTTGAAATTTTTAAATGTAGAGAAAGCTTCTGACTTTTCCTGTAAAAAATAAACCCACGTTTTTCTAGAAAAATCATCAATGAAGGTAATTAAATATTTTTTACCTCCATTAGAAATTGGATTTATTGGACCACAAATGTCTGAATGCACCAATTGCAAAATTCCCTTTGCTCTCCATGAGTTCCCTTTTCAAGAACGAGCTTTTGAAAACTCTTCACATTTCTATTTTCTATTTTTATAGATACGCTTTGTGTGGTTGTCTCTTGCATCTATGTGTGGATATTCAATCTCCCAACATTGGTATCAGAGCCGGATTGGGCTCGAGCTAGCCTAGTGATTGGCTAGGAGGCGGGTCGAGTACTTTACCCTTCGGGTACTCGGTTGAGGGAGAGCATACCAATGGTGGGTTTCACACTTGAGGGGGAGATTGTTGAAATATTCAAGTGTGACGAGTCCCAAATTGATTGGTAATGAGCTAAGTAAAGAGTATATAAGTGAAAGGACCCATGAACCCAATGCCTTAAGGTTTTGGGTTGAGACATGGTGTCAGATCCACTTGCTACGGTTGGTGTAGCCTTAGCTCATTGGTGGTGGTTCCCCGCCACGGGCTTCCCCTGGACCTGCTTGACATTGGAGTTTGAGGGAACGAATTTCTCAACAAAAACAGCAGTTAGCGTAGTACGATGTGTATGAATAAATATGTAATCCAGCAGCTTCTATGTACCTTAAAAACAAGGTTATTTTCGTAAAACTAACTTGTTTTCCCATCTATATTTTACCTACAACCAAACATAAATTTCATAAAAGTTATCTAATTTCGCCGGTAAAATTTTTCTCAACCAAACAACTTGTTTTTTACATTTTCCTACCTATCTCACTTTCCAACTATTTTCCTATGTATAACATTTCTCCATTATTCATAAAATTTCTCCTCAACCAAACACCCCCTCAAGGACATGCGTTACATTTAGAAAAAAAAAAGATGAATGAGATTTGATCTCGGATCAGCAAAGGATTTACTAACTGAGCCAATTAACACCTTTGTATTGCTAATCTTTTGATGACTAAATAATTTTTTTAAATTTTTTTATTACTATATTGGGAATGTACTCATAAATATATAAGAATTATGTTGATAAAGTGTAAGCACAACTGATTTTTTTTTCTTTTTTCTTTTAAAAAAAAGTCACATATATCACAGTGCAAGTTCTCAATTTCATAATTAACGTAAAGTTGGCTACAAGATTATTCACTTGAAAAAAAATGTAAATAGCATAACTAACCCGACCCGACTTGGACGCATATATCACAGCTCAAGTTTTCAATTTGAATGCAGTGATCCCTACCCGCCCCGTTGTACCCGACTTCCGTCAACCAAGCGAAACCCTACCGGAGCTGCCATTTACTTCTCCTCCGGTCAGCCCATTCCGGTTGTTCTTCGCCGTTCACAGCTCACGCCTCACGGTAAGCCCTTTTCTCATTTTGATTCTTGATCTGAAGCTATTAACAAATTCACTTGTAGTAGCGTAGTTCATCTTGCTGGTTGCTATCGAAACCCAACAATGAGTCAGCGATTGTGTGGTGTTGCACTCGAGTGTAGATGATTCCCTCTCATTAGTTCTCATTTCCCCAAATTAACCCTAGCTCTCAGCAATCAAATAGTTTTTCTGTTTCACCTTCGTCCATTTGAGCACATAATATAGTTTTGATGTGGAAAAGGTTTTTCTTCTTTTGATTATTTATAATCGGTGTTAATCTGTGTTGTTATTATACGTTGTTCCTTGATTGCAATATATCCGTGTTTGGTGTTGGTGATAATTGGTTTGTTCTGTCTCTTGTAGAAAAAGATGCCGCTGGGGCTCATTTTAGGAATAGGAAGAGCATTTCGAAGGAAGCGAACGTCTTCACTTGACATTCTATCGCCAAAACGTGCTCCTCGAGGTTATTACAAGGGCAAGAATTGCACGCCTACTGGTTTCCACACTCGCAAAGGTTTGTTTCTTCAATTGAAGTTTGTGGTTTCATCTTTGTTTGTTTGTTTAACTAGCACTTGAACTTGAACGAGAATACATTTTTGTTGTTGTACTGGTCTGAATTTTGATTAATATGTCTTCGGGCTTGATGGACTACTTGATTGCATGTCATATTTTGTTTTGGTACAAATGGGGCATATTTGTTGACTTGGTCATGGTGTTTGATGGTTACTATTACTATTATACTTGCAAATAGACAATCAAAATGTTGAATAGGAAGGGGCTATGTCTGCGTTAATGATGCTTGCTGATTAGTGATTACACTAGCTGAATTACTTACTAAAGTTTTATAATTTTAGTATAGAGATTTTCGAGTTCTGGATCTTCTTAATTGTTGTAAATGCAAGGTTAAAGTGTCTACTGTTTGATAAATATTATGTTTTAATGTTTTAAAGTGAAACTTGTGTCTTTTTTAATATAAGTCTAAAACTTGTGACTTTTAAATCCTGGTCTAGTTTTACTCTTTTGTGGTTTTGATTGAAGATGACTGCTTGGTATGAAAGACGCTCACTTGTTTTTACTTGATCTTTAGTTTGAGGGCTCATAGTTCTTAGTCCTTATCTATTTTTTGTTTGGTTGAGAGAAATTACTTGCATTTCTATGTCCAACTTTAAAAAGTTGTGGTCTTCTTGGTAATAATTTGGTCGCTTCTCATGTTCTAGATGTCTGCAGTTAGTAAGTGTGGCTTTATAAAAACATTGGATTCATTGCTGAAGTTGTATTTATACAATTCGGCCTTGCTTACCTAAGTTAGTTTTTCCTTAATCCATGAATCATATTTTATGTATTGTAATAAAATAATTTGCTAAGCTACATACTTATCATTCTTGTATTTTTTATACTGTCAAATTGAATGTAATTCTGCATATTGTTCCAGGTGGGTATGTGTTGGTGCAAGAAAAATTGCCAAACTATGTAGTCCCTGATTTGACTGATTTTAAGGTTTGCATCTTCCCCCAATTTAATCTCATCACTATCTTGTCTTTTATTCACTTGTTTTTCTTCCACATGTTTACCGTACTGACATTTGCCTGGATAATTTTTGTACTCGGTGCTCCTTTAATAATACATTTGACATTGTTCCCTTAATTCTTCTCTCTCTTTTGAGCTTTATTAGTATAGTTTAGCTCAGTGATGGTTATTTACTAAACTTTTCTTCAGCTTCCTTGTTTTGGTACCACAATGCCAAGAACCAAGATGTTTGTTTCTTGTGATGTGGTTTTCTGTTTAATTCCACTGTGTTCTCTCTTATCTTATTAGTACTTGTCTTTACTTCCATTGACATGGTCTAGCTTAAAATATCTGCTATTGTCATCTGAAAATGGAGTCACTGTTTTTAGCCTCACCATCCCCACGTTACTCTGTAACATGAGAAAAAATGATGGGTTCATCTTTATAGAAATGACCGTAAGCTATAAAATAGATTATTTCCTTTTATGAGTGATTAGGGGTCTAGAATTTCTGTAAATTTAACACTATTATGGATATAGTTTATCTCATGCTCTGTTAGTACTGATTCATATCATTCATTCTTTTATGCAGCTCAAACCATATGTATCTCAGTGTCCTAGAGAAGTCAATACCTCAGAGGCTTCTCAAATGACTAAATAACCAAGTAGAGTAGTATAGGATACTTTCTTTGTAGCTGCAGACATTTTTCCATTGGGAAGAGTTGGAACAGTGACTGCTCGTTCTTTTTTCTTTTGAAATTTTATAGGTTGACGGTTGGTGTTTGATGTTTGTTGATGCACGTTAGCACGCCCTTGTTTTGCCCGTTTATTTGGATTTGAATTTGAGACAATTTCAATCTTCTAACCAAGTCACCGTTACTTTTATAATAAAAAAAACCTAGGTTTTCTTTCTATTCATGAGTGTTCATTTGCGTATAATTTGATACATACATTCTCAATATATAAGAGTAGTAATTTATAGCAATATAAAGTGACTGCCTGTCCACAATTTTTTGCTGAATACCGTGATGTGCAGCGATATTTTTAAATTATATACTACAGTCTCCGAAATCTTTCTTAAGATAAAGTTGATTTATCTATATCTATTTTTTGAATAAAGATTTCTTAAGTAGATTTATATTTAAGGTAAATGGTTAAGAGTTTATTCAATTCCTTAACTTTTGTGCAGAATAACTTATTAAAATTTAATAGTAGATATACTTTTATTTATTCGCTTTAAATACAATTTCACTATAAAAGAGTTTTTCTTTTTAATTTCTTGCTTTTATAAAAAAGAAAAAGAGAGTTAAAGGTTGATTGATTTGGATTCCACTTCAATGGGATATATATTGGTCGACAAAGAAAGAATACCTGTCTCTGACGTTATGAAAAACGTTTGAAACGATCTGAAATTTAAAAGATAACACTGAATTTAGTAGCACGTATTTCCCCTTTTCCATCAAGAGAGCTCATTTAAGCATCAAGAAAACGTTGCCCTTGGCCGGATAAAAAAAATAAAGAAGAAGATTAAAGTAAGGGAAACTGAAGAGTTATGTTACAGGAATATAAAATTTTCTTCCTGCACCTACACAACGCCAGCTTTTTTTCTTTCTTTTTTCTTTTAAAAAAATAAAGCGGACCCCACAAATATTGTGTCTGCATGAAATTGGGAGTCTTGTCCTGTGACATTACAGATATAAACCCCGTAAATAATGTAACGGCCAAAGAAAGAGCTGAAGCAACATGGTCATATGGAGTACTATAAGCTAACTTTACGGCAGCGCCAAACTGTGGGGGCAGAGTATGGGATTGGCAACACAGAAGAGTAGCGAAGGGCCTCTTTCCTCGTGATGTTAATGTCATTGTCCCAGATTTGTTGACCATAAACAGTTGTCTCTACCAAACCTTGAATTGTTAATATATTATAGAAGAGGTTTTACTTTTTCCCTTTAACATGATCAGAAAAATTTTCTTACACACACAATATTTTGTACGGCTTTTTAAAGGAAAAAAAAAAATTATGGCACGCAAAATGGATCTCTATAACATTACACAATCACTTTTTCTACAATATAACTCTTATAAAATCGATTATAGAATACATGTTTCCCTCACTTCTTCTTTTTTTCCTTTTTAGTTTTTAGTGCTAACAAGTGCAAATTCCCATGTCAATTTTCATATTCCTCTGATTTTTTTTATTGTCCCTTCGCAATTCAAATTCCAAAGAAAAACAAGCAAGTCGTTAGTAATATTTTGTTAATCAAAGGCTACTGCGTTAAAAAAGTACGCTTATTTCTTATTTATATATTATTTTTGTGCACTAGAATTTTAAATAGACAGTAGTTTTTACGTATGATCAACAGTTCAACACCCACATAGATTTTTGTATAAAAAATTGAATATTTCCTGATTAAACAAATTCCCATATACAAATATCAGATTGACAATCAAGTTACTATGTCTATTGGTGGGGAAAAAGATATCAGAATGGCCATATTGTTGGTGCATATTCATTTCGGAAAGACATATGTTGCAGAACTCTTTATATACAAAATAAAAATGATAATTGTGTGAAAATAAGTGATTTCACTCTTTATATACAAAATTATTTTATTTTGTATTTAAAGTAACTTATAATTACAGTTTTATTAAAAAAAATTTAAAAAAATCTTTTTATATTACTAATCATTCCAACACACGATTGAGATAACTGAAAGTTAATGAAGAGAAAGAGAATGAGGATGTAGTTGTTAGATGTCCTTGCGAGATAGGATGGAATGTCGACAAGATTGACCCAAGGTTCACCAGGATCTTTTGAATGATTGATGAGCGAATGAGAGTACTTACAATGGCACTCCGACGCTCAAGTCAGTTTCACTTTAAGGAATTTTTAATATTCAAAGTGAGATATCATACCTGGACTAATGACCTCAGTATTTATAGTTGTTGTGTGCCTTATTTGTCATCGTCCTTTCATTAGGCGACATTTATCTTGATTGATCGAGAAGGGTGGCCTTTCTCAGGTTATTCATTAATAGGTAAGCCTTTAGGTTCATAGGTATGGTGACAAGCTGGAGTTGTCAATGATTTATTGGCCTTTAGAAGTGACTAACTTGTCTGAGTTGCTGATGAGCTACTAACTCCTATAATAATGATTTCTTATACATTAAGTATTACTGACTTGGTGACCAAGTATATGCGAGATAAGTGTTTCTCTCGCGATATAGGTTGTACTAGGGATATGTTGCCATAGTGCAATTAAGTTGCCGACGAAAGCTCAAGCCTTTTGGGCCTTTACTTTGTTGGGCCTTACCCTTTCCTATGTTGGGTCCAGATCAAATACTTTGTCCTATGTGAAGTTTATGAATATCGAATAGTGACTTGAATTCTTAAAATACAATTTTTTAGGGCATTAATTTTTGGGAAAAATATTTGTCCTTTTAGAAAATATAACTTTGTATCATTTTAAATCTTTTGATTTCTGTTAATCAACAGTTAGAATTTATTGACTCAAACTTATTAATTAATTAGTAATTCGCAATAAAATCCAATAAATTCTAACCGTTGATTGACGAAAATCAACGGTTAGAATTTAAAATGACATAAAATTATATCCTTTAAAAGGAAAAATATTTTTTTCTTAATTTTTTTTTATATTAATGTACGTGAGTCCCATTATTATTATCTTTTTATAAAAGAAGGCTTAAATTTCAATTTCTCTGCTGGATGGGAAATAATTTCTCCTCCAATAGGGGAAATAATTTTTTTATTTGTTTTTCACTCTTTTCCCCCCTTAAAAAGCAAGAGTTAAATGTTACGCAGAAGAATAATTCTTTTTCATTCTTAATAAGAGTTAAGAGTACGGAACAAACACTCCACTCGAAACTGTCTCCTAATTCGTCGGTGCCGTTTGGTTCAGGAATTTTTTTTAGAATAATAGGAAAATGAAATAGATAAAGAAATGATTTGAAAGATAGATAAAATGAGATAGGTAGAAAAATGTAAAAAAAAGTTGTTTGGTGGATAAAAATGAAAAAATTAGGTAACTTTATGAAAGCAACAGTGCATTAAAAGCCAGATAATCGATTTTCTGAAAAATCCCACCTTCAAATTGAGTTTCTAAACAGTGCGGATATCTATGTTTCTCATAAATCCAGACAAATTGGATAGATGGGTTTTTGGTGAAAAACGTTGAAATAAACATGGTATTTCTAAAAGCCATACTTGAGAAAGATAGATATCCGCCGAAAAGCTTCCGACCAAACAACACCTAAATGAAATAAAGTATGGCAGAATGAATCATATTGGTTGACAAAAGTACACTGTACACCTGTCACAAAACAAGAATTAAAAAAACAAGTACTGTCTCAAAGCATGGCAAGTTGGCAACGTACCATTGGTTGTACGGAAAGAAACCAGCTAATCACTGAGAACTACTGTGCTCGGTGGGGTCCCTGCCAAACCAGATAATAAATATTAAAAATTATAAAGTAATAAATTACAGAAAACCCAAATAACAAGTTTTCCTTCCTCAAACAGTCAATAGCAGTACAAAACGGCCACGTTTCATCGTTTACCAGCATGGTTCCTTTGATTTTGTCCACGCCAACCCTTTTTTAAAAATCCGAGATTTTCCACGCCGCCCCAGACAAACGCTTTGGCCTTTTCCACATACTCGAGACCCTTCAAATCGAAACCACCGACTCAAGCCACCTGGCTCCATCACAGTCGTTCATTTTAACCCTCCACAGAATTCGAAGTCTATTTTTCAACTTCTACAAAACCGTCAAAAAGACCATTTTGAGGAAGCTCCCATGAACTATCACGGAAAGTGAAAGACACACACACCCCCTCATCCTCATGACCTAGCAAGCTCATTCATATCTTCTATATATGAACCAACTTGCTCACATTCCAAACGACAAAGAAACCTAAAGAATGGCAAACCTACGAAAACCTTCAAAGGAGAAAGACATGGTTGGCATGTTCAAGCCCAATGGTCGATGCAAGAAGCACCCTAAACACCATCAATCACCAGGAGTGTGTTCTCTTTGTTTAATGGATAAGCTTTCTCAATTATCTGCTTCTAATTACTCACGTAAAACAACAACCTCTGGTTATTCTTCTTGTTCTTCTTCTGCTTCTTCTTTGTCCTCCTATTACTCCTCCTCTTCGGCTTCTTCTTGTGCTTCTCCAATGCACCCTTTCCCTTTTTCTAACGAGGGTAAGAGTGGCTCTTCGGTTTCCATCTTTCTGATGAGTTCCAAGCATGGTGGACTCTTCAAAAGCAGGTCAATGGCTGTTGTTCCAAGAAGAAGAAGAAGAAGAAAAGACGGTGAAGGTGAAGATGAAGGTGGTGTTGATAATCATAATAAGAAGAGTGCCAAGAAAACTGGGTTTTGGTACAAGTTGCTTCATCCTAAAAGCAAGAGAATGGAGGAGAAGCGCACTGAGCTTGTTCGTACTAGGTCTTTAAGAGAAACGGTGAACGTAGCTAGCTGATAGTGATGATTAATTGATTATCCTCTATTCTATTCATCTCTAATTGGTGATTAATTCTTTCATTTCTTTTCCCACCCCTTAATTTTTGGGTGGGATATATATAGTTCTTGGTTATTAGTTCATTTTTCCAATTTCTTTTCTACAGAACAGAAAGAAAAATAAAGATATTGTATTGCATGTGATTCTGTATATATATAAATCTATGCACAGTTTTATAACTATATATATTATAACTATAGGTACGTACAGTACGTATATTATATTGTACACAGAGATTATTCCTTTTAGATTTGATTCTTCTAAATTTGTTTTTGACTTTTTGTGATGCTCTGGCGGTTATATAGATGTAAATAGAAGGAAAGGCCAAAGAATATTATTCAATTCAGTTTAGATGCTCATCAACAACTGGGTAGGCACACGGAAATTAACATTAATTATTGAGATTTCATTAAGATTAGTTTTAACTGGCCGATTTCTCTAATTACAATTGAATAATTTCTCCTAATAATTGTAACTATTTTATTCCTTTAAATTAATTATTACTTTTCAATCAACATTAATTTGTCATTATTTTTCCCATTTTCTAATCTGGTATAGCAACATCAATGAAATTTTCTCTAGGTGACAAATTAATTTCAATGGTGGGTTCACGTGCAAACACTTTGAATTTTCTTATATTCAATTCTTCTCTTTTCATAGTTTTTTTTATTTTAATTTTATTTTCTTGTTTTTTACGCATTCATAGATTAGTCATAATAGGAAAAATGCAACCCTACAATTGACAGCTCGTAGACAATACCCGTGGGTCCATTATATATTCCTCCTCGCAATTTTCGTTGCATGCGTTGTAAAGTTCAAACAGCTGAATTGGCACTACAAAGCTGAAAATTAATGTCTTCTCCCATATCTTAAACGCGCAGGATTTAAAAATTTAACATAATGCCAATGAGGGTTGGTACAAATTGGTCGAATCTTTATAAGGTTGGGTTGGATTCGCAGTTTTCCCTCTTTAATAAGTTATATGTAATTATGTCTACCAAAAAAAAAAAAGTTATATGTAATTACACTTGAAATCCTCAATAAGGTTAGTGATCTTTAATTCTAACCTTATATGAGGGTGTGCATTCCCTAATCTATATTTTTCCACGTAATAAAAATTTAAAATAATTAAAGTAAAGTATAAAGAAGACCTAGATACAAAGCGGCAATTTTAAAGACCACGAATTCTATAACAAGAAAAATATTCCTGTTCTCCGTCATAAAAAAAATATACTTTCGCAAGGAAAGACAGAGACGTGCAAGATTTCTCAATTGATGCAGCTAACCCCCCCCTTTCCTTCTTGTCATTTATTCGTTCTGTTGAAAACTGTAAAGTAAAATTAAACATTTCCTTTGTAAAATTAATTAAACACACTACTCGTATACATATACATGCATGCAATGCTTAGTTAGATATAGGGAATCGTTTTAGTTGCGAGGTTGAATTATTATATATGATCAACCAATTAGATATATGGTGGATGATAAATCGTCACTTTCTTTTGTTTCTTTGCACTCTCACCTGATTCTTGTCATATTTGGTCTACAAACTACTGCATTCCACATCATATATCTGGATTTCATAGGAAAATGCATGCTTACACCGTAGTAGTTGCGTGCTTTTTTCTTTCCTTTGCCAATGCCTGTTTCTCACCAATTATTGGTTTAAATTTCCAAGTTAATTACTGGTTTTTTCAATAAGTTAATTTAAGATTTCGCATACATCATGTTTTCCATCTTTTACAATTTTGTTATTAAAAAAAAGCACGAATAGCTCCTTTGCTAAAATGTGTGGCTATCATAACAGTGAATAAAACAAAGAGTAATCAACAAATATTTTTTCAATTTTGCCTCCTAAGGATTGTCCAGGTTCACTCACTGAAATGCCTTTTGACAAGTACAACTCGCTTATCTCATGAATTTCTTTGTTCTACTACATGCGTTTGTTTGGTGGATATGATAAGATAAGGACGGAAATCATAAGATAGTTGGATAAGAAAAAATATAGGCATGATAAGCAGAAATTATATCCTATGTTTCATGTGCACTAGATTAGCAATATGATATGATTATATTATCTTATCATGTATTTGAGGTGAACTAGATATCATCATGATATGATAAAAATAGACTATAATACCCTTTTTAATGGAGTATCATATAATTTTTTAAAAATTAAATTTTAAATTTATTTTTACAATAAACAAAATATTGTAAATTAGACAGATAAAGTTGCACAAAAAACTGTTCTCATCATAAATAATGCAATCAAAGCATTCCAAGAGTGGTTTGTAAACCATACATCTTCTTCACCCAGATTGAAGTTCTTGACCAAAACAAAATTGCCAATGTTACATACCTTATAGCAAAATCTCTTCTTTATTCATAACTGTTTTTTTTTTGGGGGGGAATTCATAGTTAATTAGGTTTAGTCATGGATTTTATGCTTAAATTCACAATGAACAAAGTATACATTAACCCCGTATTCAATTTGGTAAAAAGTGAAGAACATTAACCCGAAACTCTCTCCTTTTTCCGATGGATAGTTTCCGAGGAAGAATCCTAGAATTCTTGAAGTACATAGGAGTTGCTCGATGTGTTGGGTGAACCATTGGACCCAGGACGAGAGTTCCCGCGATATGGGATTGTTGTTGTGTCGAAAATTGGAGAGATTAAGGTAGTTTCTGCAGCCGGGGGAAGGGTAAACAGAGAGCTGGTCCTTAAGGATGAAGCTTCCATGCTTGATGATGTGGTGTACGACGATTAGGCATTTGAGGGCCACGGCATAATTGTTGGTGCCCTGGAGCCGGTTCATGAGAATTTCCACTACCGCGGTGGCAGCATTGATGGTGGAGCAAACTAGGTAGTAAGTTTGATTTGGGTGTTCAGAGGCAGCATCGATGGTAGAGGAGGGGTTTGTCACGTTACAAGGTTGTATTTGAAAAAAAAAAAAAAAAAAAAAAAATCTATCCTATCCTGTCACTTTCTAACTCAAGCTCCCATGGGATAAGTTATCAAGATTTGAATAGGATAAGAGAAGTCACTAGGATAAGTCTATCCTATCATATTAATTCATCAAACAATAGATAAAGAGATGATAGGATACTTTATACTATTTTATCCATCTTATCAGATGTACCAAACGGGTCTTAAAGGAGGTTAAGAATTGGAATTCGCTAACATTCAATGAATAAGAAAATAAAAACTTCTATTCCACCACTCTAAAGACCATATATATATATATATATATATATATATATATATAAAGAGATAGGATCTTTTGACACCTCATCTGATAATTATTAGATCAAAAATGATCAATGGTGTCACATGCTTACAAATTAGAGTCATTGATCTTTTTTGATCTAACGGCTCTCATACGAAATGTCAAAGATGTCAAAGGATCAACCTCATATATATATATAGGATATATTTTTCTTATGTTGTAGGAAAAAAACTATCTCATGTTGTAGAAATAAAAGTATACGTGGAACCCACAGATAAGAGGAGAGGAAAAAAAGGGTGGTGGGACCCAACCCCTTTTTGTGTGTGTAGGAGAATTGTTTATCTCATGTAAAATAAGATAAACATAATCCTATATATATATATATATATATATATATATATATATATATATGGATTGGATATTATGTTTACCTTTTTTCATAGGGAAAAGTGTGTATCCTTTTAAAGGATACACACTTATATCCTTTTAGGAGAGATAAAGAAACAAATTTGGGAAAGAGAGAGTGGAGGGAAAAATTTATAATTTATAATTTGAAAAAACATACTTCATTTATCTAAAAGGACCATCATTTTGAAGGACAAACAATAAACCCTTTTTCATAACTAGCTACTCTATCTACTCCTTTTTGACTTCTTATTAGATTAGAATCTCAAGAGAAGAGAGAAATTGTGAAGATTAATCGAGATTCCAATATATCGGTGGTGGAGATAAGTAGGTTGAATAGGCATGAAAGAAAGGTAAACATATTATCTTATCATATATATATATGTATATAGGGTAAAGTGTGTCATTTTAAAGGATGTAAAGTTATGTCATTTTAAGTGAGAGAAAGAGATAGATAAAGGAGGAGAGAGAGTTGATCAAAAAATAATAAAAGTGTGGGTCCCACCTCTTTGTGAGAATGAAATGATATAAGTTGTGTCATTTAAAAAGATAAACATTTTTCTATATATATATATATATATATATATATATATATATATATATATATATATATATATATATATATATTTCAATCTATTATTTTATCTCATTTACTATTTAATAGACATTTAAACTGGATCAAATATTTTTTGGCTGAAGATTCTTTTAGTTATGCTCTTATTTATTTCTTTCAATATATTCAGCTGAAAAGCAAATTACCACTTTCCTTCTAGGTTATTTATCCTACTATGCTGTCAAAACTCAAAAGGTTGGGTGGGTGTAAATTAAGAAGAAAAAACTAAAACAAAAGCGTTGGGCCAGGAAAGCAAGGGAAGGATGTTTCAACTTGGATTGATTTGGGCCTTGCCTGTGGCTTAAACCTTTTTGAAATTTCTTTTCTTAAGACGCGCACGCAGTAAGGATTGACCAAACAAGAGAAAAAATATGCACCCCGTAAGGTCGACGAAAACGAATTTGTATTTTAACCGATACCGTTCTAAGTTCTTAAAATTTAGGTAAGATGATAATATTTTTGAATTTTTTTATTAGGCCATGCACTTATCTCCTTTCCCTTTTATATGTAAGCTTGCATAACTCATCTCGTTGTAAGGCAGTACGCCAGTACTAATGCGAGTTTGGAATCAATACGTCTCGTCCCACTTTGCATCCCTTATAAATAAATATCATGCTCCTCTTCCTTCCGAGCCCAAAACCAAAGGCCCAACCCAAGGAGGCCCAAGAGACATAACATAACCGGAAGGGAAATGCGTCCCACCAAGCATCTCGCGTCTGAACTCTGAACTATGCGCATGAAAAGCTGCGAGATCATCTACTCAAAGATCTGTGAGATCCCATAAGAACAAGAGAAACGAACACGCAAATCACTCACTATCATTACTTATGGTGTAGCCTGACAAAATAGAGGATAGCCCAACTTAAATCTCCAAAGAGAAGATACCGTGAACCAATAATTATTACACTGTTCAAATACAATAATTTATATTAGCTCATTTAATTATTTTAATATTTTTTTAAGTATTTTTTTTTTAATTTATATAAAATTATAATTAAAGTGTGGGACAGGTGGTTAGATGCGGTTTAGGATGAATATATGTCACGTCCGGCCCTAGATTTCTTGTATCAATAATTATTATGCTTAATTTTTTTTTTTGGTTATAATATTATTATGCTTATTTTTTAATAATGAAGCCAATTATGTTATTTCTCTCTATTAATTTTACATTTTCAGTAAATATATTTATTAGATTATACTGGATAATAAATTAGGTTTAAAATTATGATTAAAGTGTGGTGCAAAAATAAGTACGATATATGTAAGTTTTAATATTTTTCTTAAAAGAAAAATATTTCCTACTAGTGACTCATAGCATAAGTGTTTTCTATTTTAAAAAAAAAAATTCTTCACTTTGTAGACCGTACTTATGCTATAAAATACCAATAGAAAAAAACATTATCTTGTAAAAAGAAAAAATGATTCCCCTTCCTTGAATGCTGAGTTCAGGTTTAAAAGGATGTAGCATAAAGTCGAGTGTAGCAAAAACTCGGCCAAGCCTATCCACATGTATTTACAATGGGCTTTCGTTTAGTCATGTTGCAGCAATAATTTTTTTTTTTCTCGTAACAGAAAATGACAAGTAAAATAATAAAAAAATGAAAATAAAAGAGACAAATTTAATTTTGTTGGTAGTGTTGCATGATAGGAATCTTGTTCATGTAACATAATTGTTATTTATCCAATTTACAATTTCTATTCTAATAAAAAATTTGACGTTAAGACTCATGGCTATCTTTAGTGTATTTTTTTAAAATAATTATAGTAACCTGTCATGAATTTCGGCATGACTACATCTGATATTTTTCTTCTTTAAATCTCTACTACTAGTCTACTACTGTTCTTAATTTCAATTTGCGTACTCTTTTTATAGCTTAGACACAATTTGCTTAAAAAATTGCACTTTGTATATCTTGCTAGGTGTAGGGTTCCTGTTCAATTTTTCCATGTAGATATAATCAACTAATAAAAAAATATGTGTAATTTTCTAAACAATGAATATGCCATGTGTAGTTATGTCAAAAACCTTAAATAAGCTTAACTTAGTTTTCTTTTTAAAAAAAAATGCAGATCTACCTTCAATTCAGATTGCCCAACATGTCAGTTATTAGTGGCAGAGCCATGTTGAAACCAATTATGGCCTTGGCAATGGCTAGTTTACAAAAACGGTCCAAATTTTCTTTAAACACTGTGGTACAGTTTTGGCACTGGTTGAATTTTAAGAAATGATGCAATTTTGGTACTAACTGAATTTTTTGACGTGAGCTAACATTATTTATTACTTTCACTTTAATCCAGTGATAGCTTTTTTCTCTTTTTGATGACTTCACCCACATATCAAGTAATCCTTTTGTGGTTTAAGTGTCTAACTATTAACGAGAGCACCAAATATTACAAACCTTAAGGTTATACCTAAAAAATTAGAAGTACCCCGGGACTTATAAACTTCATACTAATTGCCAACATAATCAATATAAGACCGTAACATATTACAATTTACAAATACTAATTTCCATTTTTCCATGATGATCACACAGCGTGGAATTTTTAAGTGCACGGGAACGTACGTTTGAGTTGTTAATAATGTGCAACCCACGATCCATATTCCATTCCACGGGGACAAATGATATTGAAGTGCTTAGTTGGTGGCTGTTTTTGCCCCCATCTACTTATCGTGCGCATCACTTTCACATTATTCGCCAAAATCCAAGTTCTGTTGATCGCTTATTGGCGGCTTCCCCTGCATTATCGACCAAAATGCTACACACTGACTTAGTTGTACCTACTTAAATTGCCGATGCAATAATTCCAGTTCCAACCCAAATATTTAGATAACGACAGCGTTTCTTATTGATGCATATATCATACCGACTACTTAGCATCATCAAACTTTATTATTATTATTTGGTGTTTGAACGATGGAAGAGTCTACATCTACATATCATTAGGACGACGACCATCAGACAATGGCATGATGATTTGTTTTAATTTGATTTTTAAATTCCACATCTTTTCTTGATATATATTTTTTTTAGAATTGTTGGGTATGGCTCATACTTCGTATGCTGATAAGAGCTCTAGTCGTCGGGGTCAGCAAAAAGACAACTAGATCTTGTAAAGGTACTGATTTGGGATCTTGTAAAGGTATTGTTATGGGTCTCTGATTTATTGTAATTTTTTTAGTAATTTGGGCTTGGGCCTATGAATAGCTACTGTTAGGGTTTTCTAATCCTACTTGTAACGAGTGACGGTGAAGTGAATATAATACAGACAAGCTGGACGTAGCTTATATTGAGTGAAGCAGGATAGATCTCTTATCTATTCTTTCTCTTTTCGTTTGCGATTTGTATGATTATCGATTTTCAACAGAAATCAGGTTAATATTTTAAAAGTGGAAATAAATTTTTAAAAAAATTACAAAATAGTTCGTATTTTAATTTTTGTTTTTCCAAAAAAAACTCATTATCGAAAATTTTAAGGAACTTACTTTTGTTCAAAGAAATAAGGTGGAAAAATTGTAAAATGAGACACACGTGATACACGTTAGGAAGGGGTTTTTTTATTTTATTTTATTTTACTTTCAGTGGAATTTCTACCAAGACTGAGGCCTAAGACTAGGCTTCTTAGAGAGGGGATAGGTTCATAGGGATAGAGTACAGAACATCAGACTTGAGCCAACCATTTTACAAGAATCATTAAGAATATAAATTTTATTATTTTTATTTTTTTAAATTATCTTTAATTTAATCTGTTAAAATTATAAATTGTTGGCGCTTTAATAATTCAACTATTTTTAACCTTAATTTAATTTCTTGATAATATAAAATATCATTAATTTAGTTATTTGACAGTGTCATAAATTAGTTTCTAAATCAAAACTAAAATATGCTAATTTTCTTAACTTAACAATGAAAGATTAATTTAATGAAATGTTACCTAATTGTGGAATTATGCTAACAATTTAAAAAAAAAAGAACAAAATAATAACATTTACATATTTTGTGGAAAAGATATAAGTTTTATTTTGGTTTAGTTTATTTCATTCCATGAAATGTGACGAATGATGTAAAATTTTATTTGCAAACGAAATTTCTTTAATATAAAGGGAATTCGGTAATTCCCTTTTATTATTATTTTTTTAATTTGAACTTATGCTTTTCTTTATAATTTCGTTTAAATTCCAAAAACTTTCCCCTTTTATACCTATCCGGAGTAGTGAAAAGTTTTCTCCTTCGGGAATAACTGTCTCGGGGAAAATGAATGCCACGCTTATTTTAGCGGATGTATCTGATGCCTTACGCGCTTACCTAGGGATGCTAAATAAACCATAGGCTTTTGTTTTTTTGTTTTGATAACATAGGCTTTTGTTTTTGCCAGTGAACGTGTGAATTTACATATTTAAAATTGGTTGTTGGTACATGCTTGAACTTTTATAAAAGCTCGTTTAATAAAAAGGTCTTAGGCTCCAATTCAAAAGCTCGGCCTTAAAGCCTCTCGCGCTGGCCTAGTATATTTTTTTTTATTTTTTATACTACTTGTAATAGTCATCTCTTTCTCCTCAATCCATTTCACCCCATTTTATTGGTTAAACAGACTTTTTGAATGATTTTGTTCTATATTATGTTGTTTGAATATAAATTGAATTTATGAATATTTATGAAATTACTAGGATTATTGATTGTATATTTTGTTTGGATAAATTTTTGTTGTCTTATTTTTTTTAAACAGGCTAAAAGGCTAAACAAGATTTTTAATTTTTATAAATAATTCAGGCCAGAGGCCGATAGTTATATTTATAACAGCTAACAGGCTTGGTCAGACTGAAACATTTAAACACAAAACCTTTTAAGACCAAAGCTCAGCTCGGCTCGACCCGTTAACCACCTTACGCTTACCTATAAAACACGGTGTAAAGTGATATTAGAAAAAATCAACAGTAAAAAACACAAAATTATACATATACGAACCAAATAATACCAGTTAATTTATATCAAACTTTAATAATTTCTATAATGGAATTAAATATTTTTGAATTTGATTAATAATTTAAAAAAGATAAATAATATAATTTTTAAGAGCTAAAATAAATTTTGCTTTCATATAAAAAAAAATCAAAATACTACGGACAAAGGAAAATAAAAGTTACCGTCACGTGCTCACACATCCTTTTACTTTGTTATTAATTTATCATCTATTATTGCATCTTCCCAGCGAGTAGGAATTTAGTGCTCCCGCATCCGGAGCACTTTTGATTTGATGGGAGGGAGGAGAGAAAAAGGAAAAAAAATTGAAGAGAGAAAAAAATAAAAATAAAAATTAATAAAAATGTTGTATTCTTACTTAAAGACCATAAATTCGGGGAACATATTAAATTTTTCCTTCCCAGCATTACAATCCCGTACGTATTTCATTCCTCATGACGTCACCCAAAAAAAGGAGGTTATACCATAATCATTTATTTTATCGTTCAATTAAAATTAAATCAACAATAATAAAATGATAAAAATATATATTATTTTAAAGGACATAAAATTTTGTCATTTTAAATTAGAAAAAAAAGATATATTATACAGAGAAAGAGTGAATAAAGAAAGTAAAGATGTGGATCACACCTCTTTGCGAGAGTGAAATAATATAAGTTATGTTATTTAAAAATACAAACACTTTTTCAATAATAAAATAATAAAATGCTGGTAAGAAGTTATAAAAAAGTAAAATTATAAGTATACTTTTTTCACTCTCTCATATAATTATATAAATATATAGGGGAAAGTTATATATACTTACAATCTATTTTTGTTTACAACATCTTACAACTATATTTTTACCGTTGATTTCTGTCAATCAACGGTTAAGATATTCGCAAATTAAATTTATTAATTAATTATTAATTTGCAATAAATGATAATCGTTGATTGGCAGAAATCAACGATCAAGATATAGTTATAAGAGATTATAAACGAAAATAGGTTGTAAGTATAACCTTCCCCATATATATATATATATATATATATAGGGATAAGTATGTGTCATTTTTAAGGATGTAAAGATGTGTCATTTTAAGAGAGAGAAAGAGATAGATAAAGGAGTAGAGAGAGTTGACAAAAAAACAAAGGTATGGGTCTCACCTTTTTGTGAGAGTGAAAGGATATAAGTTGTGTCATTTAAAAAGATAAATATTTTCCCCATATATATATATACAATTCTATTCTTCTTCTTTTTTAATTTATTAGCTGTAAAATAAAATTTGTTATATTTCCTCCCAGTGGCGGACTCACTTGCGAGCCGCAAGTGCGGACATAAAAATTTTTATTTCAGCTTTTTTTCTTGGTTGCAGGTCCTTATTTGTCTCTTGGTTCAATATATATATTAGAAGTAAATACCCTTTTAAGTCCCTAGCAAAAAACATGGTCCCATTTTAATTCCTTACAAAAAAAAATTAGTCTCGAGGTCCCTAAAAAATTTAAAGTGAATCAATTTAGTTAAAATTGTGGTCTCTCACAAATTCAAAAAAGACCTACATTAGTCCATCAAAAAAACCAAAATTGGTCCACTTTGAATTTCATTGGACCAGGTGACTAATTTTTGTTTATAATGGACTAAAGTGGAGACCGGATTTTTTTGTTAGGGACGAAAAAAGATATTTATTCTTATATTAGTTAGCAACGTACGAAAATGATTAAAGAGAAAACTTATTCTTATATTAGTTAACAACGTAGCAATGCAAATTGATTAGAGAGAAAACTTATTCTTCTTTCTCTGTCACGTATCTATTCTCATGCTCTCTTCATCATTTGATTGCAGGTCTGACATTCTCAAATAACTTAATATCTAGAGACGAGGTCTTCACTGTGATTTTGCTTGCCTTCTGTATAAGTAGTGTTGACTTTTTTATTCACCACTATAAAATAGAATGATTATGTATAGATGTACCGGAGTATATTCTCATATATTTTTTTTTGGAGGATTGATAAGATCTAAGAAAAAATAATTGATCAAACTATTACCTGCAACTTGATATAGAAGTAACTAGATTATGAACGGGTTTAAACGTTGATTTACATTTTTTTTATAAAAACAATTGTCAAGAACACTGTCCCCCAATCCTCACAACTAAATATGCGGATATAATATTTTTTTTCTAAATCCGCTACTCTTACCTCCCGTTCCTTACATTTTCATAGAGATGGAGCAGGGAACACATCATCATGTCGCCTTAAGAATTTGGAGGACCCACCTTTCGAAATTCGAATAACAAAGTAAGAACTGCGTCTGCGACGTACATGAACACGAGCCTTTTGAATGTGTTGTTTATCCTATTTGGTTCCCTTGCTGCATGTGATCGTATCAGACTACGCAGAGTAAGTAATGTTATCGATGAATCCGCCAATGATTATATTTTAGTGCCTCCGTATCACCCAACTGCAGTGACAAATAAGAGAATGTTAATGAGACTTAACTTAGTGGGATTGGAAATTATTATTTCATTTATTTTAAATAAAATATTAACAATTGAAAAAATTATTCTTAGAGTAATTTAGAGTTTATCATATTATTCACAAATGGAATTGCTGCTTAAATTACACTCACTAATCTAAGAAAACGCAGCCCATTATTTTCTTAAGACAGCATTTTAAAAAATTGATTTGTCATCTTGCCTGAAGTTAATTAACGACTTGTTTTTATTTCATGTATCTATATATATTCACAACTTAATTAACAGTTACTTAATTTCACTAAGTTTGTCCGCGCAAATTTGCTAAACTGCATAGTGCAATACTACGATCAGTCCATTTAATTTTATTATGTGATATAATATACTACTAATGGATTTTTTTTTTATATTTCTCCACCTGTTTAGTGATTTTTGTTAATTTTTAATATAGCTGCACAATTTCTTATTAATTAAACTGAACAATTTCTTATTAATCAATCCACATGCTTGGTAGTATAGAATTTGGTCTCTTACACAAATACAAAATTAATGAAAATCGCTTTTGTAAAAATTAATTTGTCACGATTTTTTTTAACTTCATCGATTTCTCCATGGAATGAAATTCGCTTACTTTTAAAAAATAATTTGTCAAGTGAATCATGATAGAAGCTACTGATTTAATTGTTAGAAAATTAAAATCATTGAGAGGGTATAATTTGTGTTAGAGAAATCATTTTAACAATATTCACAATATCATAAAATACACACAAGAAATCAAAACATGCAATAACACAAATTTAAAATGTACAAAACGGAAACATATGAATGCAATATAAGAAAATTTGAGCCTAGTGTTAGATACTGCATCCTTAAGATAATTATACCCTCTCTATAGTGTCCAAGAATCATGGACAATTGTCTCTTAAGATAGAATTAATTATCTCTATTCTTGTGGAGACACTTTCATATTGAATAATCTCATCAAACAGACCAATCATATTAGTGTAGAAGAATGTACAAAATAATAGAAAATAAACTCTCTTTAAAATTTTGTTTCTCTATTTATTTAAAAAAAAAATGTAAGATCATGGTTTATATTACGTCCATTTAAGGATGAAATAACACATCTGACCGAACAAGTTTACTCCTAGCTATTTCCTATTATACATCTAAAGAATTAATTCAACCAAAAAGTTTTAAGTTGTTAGACGAGATTATATTAATAATTTTATATATATGTAACACGTCCACTCACATTAAAGCTCATTGAACTTGAAGGGTGGACACGACACAATATTAGAGAATAATATAAATCGTTAAAAAGACCCTCACCTAACACCTTAAAATTTTGGATTGAAATAGTTCTTTACATAGTATCAGAACTTAAGTGACCACAAGGTCACAAGTTCAATTCTCACAGCCCCACTTTCAAGTGAAATTAAATAAGAGTAAGGTAAATCAAAAATTGGGCCTATGCAATAATTCACGCTTTAAGCCCAAAATGCTCTTGTATGAGGGAGTGTGTTAGAGAATGATATAAATCATTAAAAAAGTCCACCTTAAGATTTTGAGTTGAAGTGGTTCTTCACCGGCCTAACCTACATGTGTTAAGAAACTCCACAAAAATAATTAATTATTAATTAAATGAGAGTGGTGAGAATCGAACTCGTGATACCAAAGTTTTGATATCATGTAAAGAACAAATTCAACTCAAAAACTTAAGCTGTGAGATTACGTTAATAGTTTTATATATCTCTAACAATATATATTATTAAATAAAAAGAATCTATATCAATATCACTTGTTTGTCAAATATATATATATATATATAGAAAGGTTATACTTACAATTTTTTTTTACAACCTCTTACAATCATAACTTAATACCGTTGATTTCTGCCAATCAACAGTTATAATTTTTGCAAATTAAATTCATTAATTAATTATTAATTCACAATAAATGATAACCGTTGATTGACGGAAATCAACTGTGTTAAGATATGGTTGTAAAAGGTTGTAAAAAAAATTGTAAGTATAACTTTCCTCATATATATATATATATATATATATATATATATATATATATATATATATATATATATACATATAGAGAGAGAGAAAAAAAAAATATTTTTCCGACAACTTGAGATAAGTTTATCTCTGGCTACCCCAAAACTATGTCGTTTTGTTTATTTATTTCCTTATATTAATAGATTCATCTTTGAATGATTATGATTCCCCTTTTCTTTCTTTATTACCATTAATCAATATTTGTACGGTTATGATTTAGTAGTCAGAGATAAAATTATCTGAAGCATCTTGAGAAACGATAAGCCCATATATATATAGCTGCTTCAGATAATTTTATCTCAAGATGCTTGAGAAATGTTTTTCTCATATATATATATATATATGTGGGTTCGCTTTTTCTACAGTCAATGTAGATAACTTATCTACAGTGAGTCCAAAATGACGTCATTTTGAGACGAAAATCAAGGTATTTTTGTAATTATAATTTATTTCAGGGTTATAATAGCCTTTTTCATTATAATTTTTTAATTTTTAAACCCAAAATGACGTCGTTTTGAGAGCGAATGTAGATAACTTATTTACATTCACTTTAGAAACATTAAAGCTTATATATATATATATATATATATATATATATATACACGCACACACGTTCTTATAGTTTTTGATAATGTAAGGAATAAAATGTTATAATAACATTTTTTTATTTATATAACACGTTCTTATAGTTTTTGATAATGTAAGGAATAAAATGTTATAATAACATTTTTTTATTTATATAAAATTAGTTAACTTGAATGATTATAGATATGGAATGAAGAAGCAAAGATGCGTTCAATTGCTTCAATTATGCATTTTAGGCAGTTTTTAGTGCAATTGGAATATCGGTTAGATAATTAACCATATTAGTTCAAATTAAGTGTAATTTAAATTGTTGTAACATATTTAAAATCACGGGGAAGATAATACTTACAACCTATTTTCTTTACAACCTCTTACAACCATATATCTTAATCGTTGATTTTCGCCAATCAACGGTTATCATTTATTGTGATTTAATAATTAATTAATAAATTTAATTTGCAAAAATCTTAACCGTTGATTGACAGAAATCAACGGTTAAGATATATGGTTGTAAAGAAAATAGGTTGTAAGTATAACATTCCCCTTAAATCACACTTAATTTGGTTTTAAAAAGTAAAACTTAATTCGATATACTGTTGTTAATTGTCTAATGAATAAAGGCGTGATGTGATCAAGGAATGAATTTGTTATGGACTGAATTCATATCTTAACAATCTTGTTACTAGTACTGAATCCATATCCTAACAATCCTGTTACTAATAAGATTGGGCGAGAATATCACAATCATATAATGAGAATATCAAATCATGTAATCTGAGAGAATCAAGTGATAAAATTCCTATTCCAATCAAGACAGATTTCATATCAACCAGAAGATTTAAAGGTTAAGCCTATGAAAATAATCTTTATAAATAAATAAGAGGCTAAAGATCCAAAAATTTCCTAATATTGTCAACACTTGGCTACACGTTCATTGATAGTGCGCAGTGATTATCAATGATTGTTGGGTGAAATAACTTGAGACAGGTGACAAAATTCTTTACGCTCTATGTCACAAAAGACATTAGTCTCATCCATTAAAGAACATCCCCCCCAAAAAAAAATTGTGTTTTTAACATAAAAATTGTTAGTTTTAACAAACTGGAACCCAATTCAATTAATATTTTTTCATTAAATTTACTCTATATACGAATTTCACTTGAAACTATGACATGGGCCTGAGATTTGTAGGGGGCCATCTCTTGTGAGGGATGTGACTGTGTAAGATGTGAGAAGACAAAGATGAAAGATAGGGACTATAGAGGACCAAGGCAAGGGGCTATTGTCTTCGACGATATTTGAAGACGTAAGCTTGTAAATCCAAAATGAGATCAGGACTTAAAATTTTTGTCTTCTTCCCAAAAATAATCCTCCGTAGCTACCTATTCACAGCTTGGATGGTTCTTTCTTTCTATCAGCCACTTTTTTTTGTTGTTGCATGGTAACAAGTACAATGACATGACATCTAAAGCTAGAAGTTATTTATAAGCTAAAGTTTAAAAAAAGAGGTTAAAAGTTATTTGGTAATCATATAAAATTTTTAACTTAAAAATTAATTAAAAGTATATATTTTAAGAAATTTATCTTTCTCTATTTTTATAACTCTTTATTTTAAAAAAAAACACACAATTCAAGAAAAACAGATAAGAGCTTAAAAAAAAGCTCCTCCTAAAAGCTTTTAATTTTCAGTTTTTTTCTTCATTATAAAAAAAGAACTTTTTATTATAAGAGCTTTTTTCAAAATCTGTTTGGACTAACTTATGCTTATAAGTAACTTCTAACTTAAAAATAAGAGGATCCAAACAGGCACTACTAATAACCACACGTCTGTTGCGTGTGAGTATGTTTTTATATCATCGTATGAAAACTTTTTTAAAATTTCTTTATAAAGAAATCGTTGATCTTATATCCTATTATCTACCGCGTCATTATTCCTTGTTTTTTGTCCTTTTGTTGTTGCTGACGTTTAATTTGCTATAATTCTGCAAAGTCAGTTAATTCCAAATCAATGGGATCAATGCTATCCTAAAAGTGCTCAAGACATTTATTAAATAACGAAATAAAAATCTCCGTTACCTATTGATTAATGCAATCTTTTAAGTATGAGCCTTGTTTTGATATTTACACTAATAACGGCGAAGTTCATTGAAGTCATACAACGTTATTATATCTTACTTCATTGTATACAAAAATTAAATTTGGAATTTATTTAAGAAATGGTTAAGATTCGAAGGACAACATACACAAGTTTTTGCGATTAATTAGTTAGGATTCGTCGATAAAATAGAATCATCTGGGATTATATATATATGCCAAATTTGAAATCTTGAATCATCGAGTAGTGTCGCAGATAAAAAGTCTTTTCGATAATTATACTATTTAAGATTTGGATTTTTTTTTTCACATAAAAAATACGCTTCAGTTATCATTGTACTTAGTATTTGTTATTAAATCTAATTCAATATGCTTAGTTATTTTGGTTTGAAAAATAATACTTATGTGCCTCAGTAAATAATATAGTGATTTCATTGGCATTTCACAACTTACAAATTTTGTTGATTTATCATTCCACTTCAATTTCATCTATACCGAGTTAAAAAGAATAAGATTATCCACACCAAAAAAATAAAAGAATAAGATTACAATAATCTAAAAATTGAGTTTATCTAAAAACAATAAAACAAAACAGAAAAGCAGAGTGGGAGAGAGATGAAGAAAAAGGTGGGACCCACACAAGATCTCCAAAAAATGAGGTATAGAATTAGTTATGAAATCGAATCACGGAAGTAATTTTTATTTCTTTTTAGTACACAACGTGGGGCATAGCCCAAAAACAAACTGAGCTAACACAATTTTAAGGATAGAAACAATAACAATAGTTGCAAGCTCCGTATATGATAAAATTGATAATAACAAAGGGGAAATATTATATTTATCATCTAAAAGATTTTAGCCTTATCGCTCTTATTTGAAATTAAAAGTAGATAAATTTTTTTTCCCATTTCTTAATAATTGATTTTAAATTGATTGAACAGTAATCAATCACGTGATAAGTCTAAAATCTAAAATGGCCCATAATAGAGAATAAAAATTTGAAAAAATCAACATTGATAAAAACTTGGGTTTAAATAAGATTGACTATGTTGGAGGATAGATGACGTTAGTTATAACAAAAAAATCTGGAAAAACCGACATTGAGAAAAAGCCAAAACCAAACAGTAAACAGCACCGTTTTTTTAATTTCTGCTGCTCGTTCAGCGCAAGACATGAACACCCCGAGAGTCCGAGGTTCTCACACACACATATACAAACCTAGTACACAGTTTATTATTATTATTATTATTATTTTAATAATGTTTTGTTTGGGTTTTCGTGGATGAGTGCAGAGAGAAAAGGCATCAACTTTGGTGAAATGAATGCGGGTCAAGGTGAGAGAGGAGCAATGCAGAAGCGTAGGACGGTTTCATTGGGAAAACTGAGAAGGTTCCTCGGTGCAACCATATGCTCAATAGCTGTAACGTCTCTCTTCTTTGTTCATGTACACTTATCCACTTCCCCCAATGATCACAAGTTCAATGACAAGATCACCACGGTTTGTCTTCTTTCTCTTTCTCTCTGTTTTTTTTTTTCTTCTTCTTCTTTTGTTGCAGACAGAAAGAAAAAGAAAAAAAAAACGTCTTTAGGGTTCTCATTGTTACTTCCGGGGATTCCGGGATATTCCTTGATCATCTCCAACTGTATTTTCTGTGCACCAGATTCTATTATTTATTTATTTATTTTTCCTTTTTATGCAATTGCGTATACAAACAATGAGTCAGTTTTGCGATCTTTCTGAAAAGCTTCAATATTCAGTGTATTGTTGACTTGATGAAGATTGTCATTGGTGCATACAAATATAGAAAGTGTGGGAGTTTGTACAATTTGGTTTATGCTTTTTATCGAATTTTTTTTTTTTTGAATTTTGATATTTCGGTTGATACTTGATAGCTTAATGATCAAAAATCAAAATCCATTTGCTTGTTTTATCTATTTATTTGTCTATTTCAAAATTTGACAGTTTCATGACCGGCAAAGCTGGACTCAAGAACTCGCTCCTCCCCATTTATCCATGGATCGACTTTCTGCTCCCGAGGTTCTGTTTTTTCAAATCAATACTACCTTAGAATTGATTTTTGATCTCTCTATTTAGATGCTGAGAATGTGACTAAGAAACGAAATGCACTGGGCAGTTATCCCAATAACTTTCTATATTTTTCTTTTTGAGAAAAAAAAAATGCAATAATATAAAGCAGAGGGATAAATCTCACACATTCCCACTTGCTTATTTGACTTAGTTACTAATTGTTATATGACTTAGACTTCTTGTTTTATTTAGTTTTAGACTTTTAGTGTTTGTTAGCTATGTTGGGGTGTCATTTATCTTGGTAAATATATTTTAAATTATGCACAGCAATTATGCATCTTTTGTGTCTCAACTCTCTTAGTTTTGGCAGTTACATGATTCAAGAGGGGATTCAGATTATGAGAAACTGTGGAAGCCTCCACCAAATAGTGGGTTTCTACCCTGTACCAAGCCTACTGCTAATTACACAAGTAAGAAACTTGAGCTTACATTGCAAGTTGAAAGTGTGATTTTTTTTGGGTGCTTAATTCTAGTATTTCATGTTTATTCAGCTCCTGCGGAATCACGAGGTTACCTTTTAGTTCAAACAAATGGTGGGCTCAACCAAATGCGTGCTGGGGTCAGATTTTTTTCTCTTTAAATCGCTCTGATTTGAAACATTTTAGTTTTAAATTCAGCTTATTCCATGTTGAATTTTTAACTTTCTTATTTGATTGTTGTTAGATGTTAGAAAGTTCTTCCTGTTAAGTTTAGTTGCCAAGAAGACAAAACACAATAGTTGGCTAAAATAATTGATTGACCACAAAATCTAGAATTTAGAGAAGACCATGGATTATTACATTTGTCACTTTTGGATGTTCTCCATCTTCGTATACTAGAAGCTGAAAATTTGTTTCCCTTACTACAGATATGTGATATGGTAGCCATAGCTCGTATCATAAATGCCACTCTTGTAATTCCAAAACTTGATAAAAGATCATTTTGGCAAGATTCTAGGTAACTTTTAAATTCTGTTTGAGTTCTAATTTGTATATTATAGTTCACTCTTTTTGGATTTTATAGTCTTTTGTTTGATTTGCAGCATTTTCTCTGATATCTTTGATGAAGAGTGGTTCATTAGTTCTCTAGCTAATGATGTAAAAATCATTAAGAAGCTTCCCCAAAAACTGGTTAACGCAACCAGAATCTTCAAGTCATTCACAAGCTGGTCTGGTATGGATTACTACGAGAAAGAGATTGCTGCCATCTGGGATAGATTCAAAGTATGTAGTCTGGTTGAAATCTGTTGGTATATACATTTGTTATGCTATTATTCATTTATTTACCTTAATTTCTAACATATTGTGCAATCATCTTATTATTGATAACCTCAAGGTTATTAAAGCTTCCAAATCTGATTCTCGGCTAGCAAATAACAATCTACCTCCAGATATTCAAAAGCTTCGCTGCCGTGCTTGTTATGAAGCTCTTCGTTTCTCTTCTCGCATTGAACAAATGGGAAAAGTATATAACTAGATGTTAACTCTTATTTGCTTCTTTGTTTGCTTTCTCCTACTCTGTCCATTAATACTTTTTGGGTTCTTGTAGATGTTGGTGGAGAGGATGAGGTCATTTGGTCCTTATATTGCATTACATTTACGTTATGAGAAGGATATGCTTGCATTTAGTGGGTGCACACATGATTTAGCTAAATCCGAGGCTGAGGAGCTACGGATTATTAGGTATTGGTGCTTTAAAATGATTAGTTGAATCTCCTTTCTTTTCCTGATATCTTATGTTTGAAAATTACTATCATGTACCAAACTTTTAGACAGAATACTACTTATTGGAGAAGAAAGCACATTGATCCCATAGAAGAGAGGTCCAAAGGGTTTTGTCCATTAACTCCAAAGGAAGTTGGAATTTTTCTCACTGCTCTTGGATACCCATCAAAGACTCCAATATATATTGCTGCTGGGGAGATATATGGGGGTGACTCCCATATGACTGAACTCCAATCCCGCTATCCATTGTTAATGAGCAAGGTAAGATTTTACAATACATTGTTGATAGTATGTTGGTGAAGTTGATAAAGCATTTTTTGAACTTTTTTTTTTTTTTACATAAAAAATAAAAATAAATGAAGTTTGATAAAGTCTTAGTATTTTGAATGTCTCTTCTTCAATAGCAGTCAGCTGAAAATGCATTGATGCCATGTTGATTAACCAACCTATGATATGATTAATTTCAGGAAAAGTTGGCATCCATTGAGGAGCTTGAACCCTTTTCTAAGCATTCATCTCAAATGGCTGCTCTTGACTATATTGTATCGGTTGAAAGTGATGTGTTTTTGCATTCTTACCCTGGAAACATGGCAAGGGCTGTTGAAGGCCATCGTCGTTTTCTTGGGAGTGGAAGAACAATATCTCCAGATAGGTAAGGTTCTCTCTCTTTTCATAAGCAAATCAAGTTTTTATTTATCTTTTTTAAATTTTGGTAATATTACCCTTCCCAGTTCATCATTACGGAGCTGTTCTGTTTTTGTATGCCCTCGCTTATTTTAATCAGGAAAGCTCTTGTTCGTCTGTTTGATAAACTTGCAAACGGATCAATGACTGAGGGGGAAAAACTATCAAATACAATTATTGATCTCCACAAAAGACGGTATGTGATTGGAGAAGCATTAATGTATATGTTAAGTAATTTTATGGTTGTTAGGTATGTCTGTTTTTTATGTTTATATATATATATATATATATACAAATATATTTATATTTATATTTTTACCGAGGAAGGTTATACTTATAACTTATTTTCGTTTACAATCTTTTATAATCATAATTTAATCATTGATTTCCGTCAAACAACGGTTATTATTTATTGCAAATTACTAGTTAATTAATGAGTTTAATTTGTGAAATAATAACCATTGATTGACGAAAATCAATGATTAAGATATGATTGTAAGAGGTTTGATTAAAATATGATTGTAAGATGTTGTAAACAAAAATAAATTATAAGTATAACTTTCCTCTATTTTTATTGGGAAAAGTTCAAAAATCTCTTATGTGATTTTGCTTTGAATCATTTTCCTCTATGGTTTTTTTCCATCTAAACTCATCCTTTTAACATTGTTAGAAACTCAATGAATTTGTCCATTTTACCTTTCTTAAAAGAAGAAAATAAACCGAGGATAAAAATGAAAAATAAGATCAAATATGTTCAAAACTTATGACTTTTACATAAAAGACTAAAAGTAAAAAATAAATAAAAAGACTAAATATGTCTAAATAAAAAAATAGAAAATAAACCGAGTATGAAAAAAATACAAGAAAAAATAAAACCAAATATATTGAAAACTTACAATTGTAACATATAAAACTAAAAGTAAAAAAAATGAAAATAATTTTAATCAAAATCAAAAGGAAGAAAATAGATTGAAAGAAAATGTTAGGAGTTATATAAAATTATTAATGAGCTCTTTTGTGAGGGAGTATGTCACAGTATAATATAAATCACTAAAGAAGCTCTCACCCATTAGCTTAAGATTTTAGGTTAAATTGTTCTTAACAAAAAATAAGAAATAAAAGAAAAAATAAAACATAATATGTATAAATAAATAAAAAAGATCAAATATGTTCGAAACTTATAAACTATTTTTTTTCTTCTATTTCTTGTTTGTCTTATTTTTTGGTCTTATTATTTTTCCTATTTCTTTTGCAATAATAGAAAAGACTAAAAATGACAAAAATGAAAATAGAAGAAAAAAAAAATATCTAAACCAAAAAGAAAAGAATAAACTGAGATACCAAAAAGGCCAAATACACTGGAAACTTATAATACTGATTTCTTTTTTATCTTATTTTTTCTTTTTTATTTATTAAGACTATTTTCATTTTTTTTTTTTTAGTCTTTTCTATTAAGGTTGTAAGTTTTCCACGTTTCTTTTTTTTTTCTATTATTTTGTTCTCGTCTATTTTTTTCTTGATTTAAACATATTTAGTCTATTTCCATCTTTTTATCTGTTAGATTAAATTTAAATCAATGGTTGAAAGAGAGAAACAAAGAATAAATCTTTGATACTATTGTTGTACTAAAGATTCAGTGCATCTCACTAATGAAAATATTACATGTCAGTTAAAATTTATTTATTTTTGTCAAAAATTTTCTCTTTCCTCTGATGTGTAATGTTCTCATTGAAATGCACACTGAATCTAGGTACAACAATAATACCAAAGATTTATACGGAAAACAAAAGTTATAATTAGTTGAGAAAAATAAGGAAAGAGAAACAAAATAAAAATATTATTATATTTGAGACCATTGATTTAAACTTAATCTTATGGTAATATAAAGGTAGTAAGAGTAGGAAGATTAAATAGGAACCAATATAAACGTTTTTTTTTATTTTTTTTATGTAAGTGTTGTAAGTTTTCAATATATTTGGTATTATTTTTTTTCATTTTATTTTTTGGTAAACTTTCTTCCATTTCTTTCTAATAATGGTAAAATAGGAGGATTAGTTAAATTTATAGTAGTGTTAAGAATGAGTTTGGATTAAAAAAAAATTATAGGAAAGTAAGTGATAAAAAAATAAAATAAAGATATAAATGATTCAAAACAAAATCATAAGAATTTTTTCGAACTTTTCTATTTTTATTTTCAGTTAGATAACTTGAAGATCCTTATATGTTTTTATCATTGACTCTTCCCATCTCCAATTTATTATGACCCTAGTATTTTAGATTTAAATAAAGTTTAAAAAGTATAAAATATAGGAAAAAGTATTCAACACAAGTTTAAAATTTATAAGGGATTGTATCATGTATAAATGGAATAATCTAAAAGTTATATATTAGAAGAGAAAAAATTTAAAATTATAAAAAGGATATGCATAATTAATTCAAAAGAATGACAAGTGTCATTAGTTATAGAGTAAAATATTTACCAAAAAGAGAGAGAGAGAGAGAGAGAGAGAGAGAGCGCTGAAGATAGTGTGCTCTAATTTAATACACAAGAATGTAGAGGTTAAAATATTAGGAGAAAGAACATATTTTAATGTAAAAAGAATTTTTTTATGGAATTAATTTGAGAGTGTAAACATATGAGATATGGGGAGAAAAAAAGTAACTTAAAATTTTGTTTGAAAGTAATTATTTTGAGAGTATATTTGAAAAAAAAGAATTTTTTTGAAATTAACTAATAATTTGTGCTGTTAGCTTTTATTATTATTTTT
The DNA here is from genome assembly GCF_033153095.1 of Gastrolobium bilobum. Lineage (NCBI taxonomy): Eukaryota > Viridiplantae > Streptophyta > Magnoliopsida > Fabales > Fabaceae > Gastrolobium > Gastrolobium bilobum. Next base: position 47,138 of record NW_026896184.1, read on the forward strand.
TTTTAATACAATTGAGAATTGAACATAATACAACCTACTCAAGTCCTTCACCACTAGATTAATCCTAGTGGCTTAGCTTTTCTTTTGCTTTTTCTCCTCTCTCTCTGAAAAACAGAAAACTATATTTTTAAATTTTCTATATTTATATTACTTTTTTTTGTTATTGTATATATTTATGTATTAGTTTTATTATTTATTTTTTAAATCGATTCTTACTTTTATATGAATTCATCAACTATCAGCCCAGTTAGTTGAGGATGAAATCAATGTTGATGTTGTATTAATATGGGAGTTTTGAAAAACATAAAAAGAAAGGTGCTAACTAATGGTGCTTGTGAATAATAAAGGAATAGAGTTATTAATGTTATGTCACATAAAATAGGTATTTTATATGAGTGAAACAAAGTTGCAGCTTCACAATTTTTATTTTTATTTTAAAATGAAAAAATAAGTACAAGATTTTATAAGTATGCAACATAAAACAACTATCTTATGTAGCATAAAACAACTATTTCGTATAAAAGAATACAAAAAATTATTTCCCTCTATGTCGAGGTGCGTGAATTTGAAGCAAATATGTAATGCACCTGGCGCACTATTGACTTCAGTCTGCGATGCAAAGCTTGATCTGAAGCTTTATAGGTCCAGTAATATTAGCCAATAATAGTTGTGATTACTAGCTTGACAGAATTTAATGTCTATTGTCTGGGAATCGTCATCACTTTTCCTTAGGAATAAATAAAGGTTTTTGAGGCATTGTTCTGAATTTTCAATATACCCTTATCAAAGGGAAAAACTATTTATTTGATTTTTCATTTGTTGTGTGTTGTGTAGGCTTGGTTTCTTGAGGAAGAGAAAAGGGCCCATTTCTGGAACAAAGGGCTTGGACAGATTTCGCTCAGAGGAATCATTTTATGCAAATCCTTTGCCTGATTGTTTATGTCAGACACCATCACCACGTACAAACGCTTCTTTCTGACGTTGTTGGACAGACCAGATAAAGCAAGTATTTGGCCAATGTTTTATGCCAAAATCTGATGTTCAGCTGGAAGGTGTATATATAAACGAGAGAGAGAAAAAAAAGTACAACAGAAACGAAAAAAGAAGAAAAAAAAAAAGAAGAAGAAAAAAAGCACACACGGGATTTGATGTACAAATTTGGTGAGGATCACAACTTGAGTTTTTGGATATGTTGTTGTGCCTTTTGTAAGGCAGGATTCATTCATTCATTCACTTGACATTTATAAAAATCGATTCTCAATACATGCCAAAAATATAGTTTGCTTTCCAATCCCATCACTATTCAGCAGTTTTAATTCGTTTTAGTTTAGAATTTATAGATGTTCAAGTCAAATCAAGATATCAACAATTAATAATTTCCGTATCATTATTATTCATTCTCTTTTCAGTTTAGAAAATGTGCTAAGACTGAATGTTTTTATTGAAAAAAATTTAGATACCCGTTGCATTATCAAATCTGTGGCTACAGTAAAAAATTCTATACAATTTGATTTTAAGAGGTAAAAAAACAAAAAATCTGACATGATATCATCAATATTATTTGTAAAACTAATGACTAAATCTTTGTCACTTCATCATTTATAATAAAATTGCTGCAACTCATCTATCACCACAATCTTATGCCGCAATAGCATCCTTCAAATGGAATAATGTTATGAACCAATATATCATGATTTTCTAGCGATAACATTAAGACCACCCATGAAGGGCCTCAAGGGCTCAGGAATAAGGACAGATCCATCTTCTTGTTGGTAAATTTCAAGTAAACATATAATCATCCGCGGTACTGCACAAGCTGTTGCATTTAATGTGTGAATAAACTGTGGTGGAGAGAGATTGCCTTTAGACTTTTTTGCACTTGTGACTGTTGCTTCTGATGGACGATACCTGATTCCCAAACGACGGCTCTGATAGTCTCTGCAATTTGATGCGCTTGAGATCTGTCATAATATTAGACATGAGTGATGAGGAGCAAAGAAGGCTCAGCAAATTTTATTGAAAGCCACATGATTTTTGCAAAAGGGAATAGCAGGAAGTTGCTTTTTCAAGTGTGGTTAAGCTTCAGTAATCATTATTAACAAGTAACAAAACAAAATGCAGTTCCCCCTGGTGCTAGCAGCCATAGCAGCTGTATTTAGATTATTTACCAATAGCATTGAAAAAGCAGTAATCTTAGCCCAAGGGGCATCAGAAGTGTGCAACAGATGTGTCTCAGAAGATAGAAAGGGAAAGAGTTGACGCAGTACCTCACCAAACCGTTCTAAACCAGGCATCCATGCCTCCACATCAAATTTACGGTAAGCAGGTGCACCTAAATCTTCAGAGGCCATATCCAAAGTTCTGCAGAAAAACTCACAATTATAATAACTACAGTGATGGAATCAAGTTAAAAAAGAAGAAAGGGTGTACTGAGGAGTAACTCTTACTTAAAATGTAATCCAAGGGATGAGAAGATGTCTTCTTCAATTTGAATAAGCTCTTCATGGTAATATTCACTCTCTTCTGGGCGGCAGAAAATAAACATTTCAACCTTGCTGAACTGGTGAACTCGATAAAGACCCCTGCTCAGGATTACTCGTGATCAGAAAATTCAGAACAGCGAAATATTTATAAACATTAACATTGGCATGTAGGATAAGACGTTAAGCTTAGGAACTCCACTGGTTAAATAAATTTAGGCCAACATATGCAACAAAAGAAGGATAAGAAGAATTTGTATGGTTCAAATTCTCCCATATATTAAAAGGTTGAATATTATTAAGGATTTAAAATCGTGGTCAAATCAATAGGTAGGAACATGAAAGGAACAATAAGCTAATTAATTACTTTGTTGCAGTGCCAGCAGCACCTGCTTCAGTACGGAAACAATGAGAAAATGCCACATATTTTAAGGGTAACAATGAGTCAGCAAGTATCGAATCCATATGAAGGCCCCCAACAGGAATCTCTGCAGTGCCGATGAGGCATTGATCACTATCATCAATGGAATAAACCTGTTCAACGTTGGCATGAAACATCAACAGAAGCTATGAACTTAATTCATTAAAATAAAAACATGAAACAAGGTTGTTCCTTAGTATGATTATCATTATAAAACCATCCAATTTGTAGGTCTCATGCCTACCAAAATAGAAAACAATATGATAGAACTCTTCTTAAGGTGTATAGTAGAAAGCGTCACAGAGGATCAAATCCTAATGCTGACTCACAGGAGAGAGGGAATATCATAGCTGTTGGTGCTGAGGCTGGTGAGAATTCGGTTAGGGAGAGAGAAGTTGGTGTGGTGCATGGGGCTGAGGTGTGAAAGTGCATCACAAGTAGTTATATAAACGGGAAAATGAAGGGATGAAGGGGGCTGGAAATTTGGGAGTTCTTTGGGAGAGATCAGTGCCTCTTATTAGCACTGAACCAGCTTGGGAAATTATTGTAATTGGTGGTTGCTTATTTGCTTTGCATTTAACTTGTTTCTGTCTTAAACAGTATTTTGTTATTGTAATTTTTGCTTGATAATATACAGAAAATCCAGTAATCTGGGCCAAAACCTTGTGTTGTGCGCATTACTATGATCTATTATATTACAATTCTGTCAACTGGTATCAGAGCACTCCGATCCTTGGGGTGCTTTGAATGGTTGTTACTCGCAACATGGACAATCGCTTGGAGATCGTGGAAGAACGCTTACGGAGAATCGAGACTTTAGCTGAAGAGCGTCACGAACAAAGTGTCCGACGGCTAAATGAGATTTTAGCCTTGTTACAACGTCATCCTCACCATCGAGATCGAGCTGATAGGGATGGCAGCCCGCGTCGAGGTCGCTCTCGCCGAAGGAGCACGGAATCCACAGATTCTGACTGGAGAAACCCACTCGCAGGTACACATGGGGGAGGACCTTCGCGTCAGCCCAGATTGGAACTCCCTCGATTTTCTGGGGATGATGTGTTCTCTTGGGTGACCAGGGTGGAACAATACTTTCTGGTCAATGCAATCCCAGAAAGAGCAAGGCTAGACGCTGTCATGATTGTCTTGGATGGTCCAGCGTTAAATTGGTTCTTCGTTTGGGAGCGTGGCAACCCCAACGCGTCTTGGGAAGATTTTCGAATGGATGTTATGGACCGATTCCAATTGGAGCTAACTGAGAGTCCATCCCAGGAATTGATGAGTTTGAAGCAGACGGGTAGCGTTGCAAGCTTTAGGCCTGAATTTGAAAGAATAATCAGCCCTATTCAATATGCAGATGAGGCTATGCTTAAGGAGATCTCGTTGCATGGGGTTCATAGCAGTCTGTGCACTGAGCTGATGCAAGCCAATATCGTATCCTTATCTGACTTGATGAGGAAGACGATGAGTTTGGAGAGAAGAAATTTTTCGTGGGCTAGTGATGGGCTGGGTTCGTGGGGTGCTGGAAGGACAAGTGTAGTGGGCCGCTCCAATCAGCCCATTAAAGGGTTCTTTAACGCGTCACATGCCAAGGGCATGGCCACTAATGCCACGTCCATGACAGGTGTCGGTCATCAAGCTTCCCCCACCATTCAAAACGACACGTGTTCTGGTCACACAAACCCTACCCGTTCTCATAACGTGGGCGTTGAGGGAGCAACACGAACCATGGAAGCTTCTGGTAGCAACCTGGTTGGTGGAGGTGGACGGCTCAGCCAGGCGGAACTTCACGATCGAAGTCGCCTGGGTCTCTGTTTCAAGTGTGGAGAGAAGTGGGACCGCAACCACCGCTGCCGGAACGCCCATCTCCGATTGTTGGTCATCGAAGAAGATGAGGAGTTGGCCGATCCAGAAGTTCCTTCGCACATGGAGACGCGCGAAGAGATCTTGCAACCGGTTGAAGAACCCCAGCCCATTGAAGTTGCACTCTTACAGCTCTCCATCTACAGTGTCTTAGGGCTTTCTTCAAACCAAAGTATGCAGATGTGGGGAACGATGAACGGCGAGAAAGTGACGATGTTGGTTGATAGTGGTGCGACTCATAATTTTATCAATCGTCAGGTGGCTGAACGATTGAAACTCACCATTGAAGATTCATATAGTTTTAAGGTGGTGCTTGGCAACGGTCACAAGGTAGGCAGCCAAGGTGTGTGCCGTCAAGTTACGTTGCAGATTCAGGAGTTTCAAACGACATTAGATTTGTTCGTCTTTGATTTGGGTGGTGCAGAGGTAATTTTGGGCATGGAGTGGCTGAGGAACTTGGGGGAGATCACAGCTGACTTCAACAAACTCACGTTGAAGTTTAATGATGGGGAAAATGCGACGGTACTTCACGGAGATCCTGCTCTGTCACGCAAGGGAGCTTGGTCCTCTCTTCGTTCAATGGTGAAGACGTTAAAGGACAGTGGTCAAGGGTGTGTTGTTGGGCCTCAGTGGATTCAAGGAGAATCAACAATCATGCCAGTTGATTGGGATGAGCTTTCGCTACTGCTGAAGGAGTTTGATGACATTTTTCAGCAACCACAGGGCCTACCTCCTCACAGACGGCATGATCATGCAATTGAGTTGAAAGCAGGGAGTGGAGTGCCAAACATACGACCTTACAAGTATCCCTACTACCAAAAGTCCTTGATTGAGTCACTGGTTTCTGAGTTGCTCACTGCAGGGATGATAAGACCAAGCATCAGCCCTTACTCGAGCCCAGTCATTTTAGTACGCAAGAAGGACGGCAGTTGGAGAGTTTGCGTGGATTATAGGGCCCTCAACAAACTCATTGTGCCGGACAAGTTCCCAATTCCGGTGATTGAAGAACTTTTGGATGAGTTAGGTGGCTCCAGGGTTTTCTCCAAACTCGATCTTAAGTCAGGGTATCACCAAATTAGAATGCGGAAGGAGGACATACCCAAGACGGCTTTCCGAACCCATGAGGGACATTACGAGTACTTGGTGATGCCCTTTGGGCTCACCAATGCTCCTTCAACCTTCCAATCACTGATGAATGAGATATTAAAGCCTCATTTGCGCAAGTTTGTGCTGGTTTTCTTCGACGATATTTTAATCTACAGCCACAGTCTGGTTGAGCATCTACAACATCTCCGGTGTGTTTTGGGTATTTTGAGGCAGCATAGTCTTGTGGCAAATAAAAAGAAGTGCTCCAGGCAGTTGCAAATTGAATACCTCGGCCATTTAATCTCAGAGGAGGGTGTAAAAGCTGATCCTTCCAAGATTGCAGCCATGTCTCAATGGCCTAGTCCTACAACATTGAAAGGGCTGAGAGGGATTTTGGGATTAACGGGCTACTATCGGAAGTTTGTTCAAGGGTATGGTTTGATCGCGAAGCCCTTAACTGACCTATTAAGAAAGGATGCTTTCCTTTGGAGTAAGGAAGCTCAATCGACATTTGAGCTGTTAAAGAGTGCCATGTGCTCCGTTCCAGTCCTAGCAATGCCAGACTTTGGTAAAACGTTTACTGTAGTCACTGACGCATCAGGAAAAGGGATGGGAGCAGTGCTTACTCAGGGGGATTGTCCACTCAGTTATATCAGCCAGGCCTTCTCCTCACGAGCATTGGAAAAATCAGTTTATGAAAAAGAGTTAATGGCAATTGTGTTTTCCATTCAAAAGTGGAGACCATACTTATTGGGTCGCCATTTCATCATCAAAACTGATCAAAAAAGCTTAAAGTTCTTGACTGACCAACGAATGCTAGGAGAGGAACAACAGAAATGGGTATCCAAGCTTCTAGGATACGATTTTGAGATTCATTACCAACCGGGTAGGGAGAATAAAGTTGCTGATGCCTTGTCCCGGAATCTGCATTGTTTCTCCCTCTCTTGTGTGGATGCTAGCAAGTATGAAGTGTTGGAGCAAGAATTACAAGCAGACATCAGAATGAGAGGAATTATTCAAGACTTGGTCATCAACCCTCAATCACACGCTGGGTTCAGCCTCAATGGAGGCCGTTTATTTCACCAAGGCAGATTGGTATTGGCAAAAAACTCCAATTTTATTCCAATGGTATTGCATGAATTTCATGATTCCTATGTTGGTGGCCATTCTGGATTCTTGAGGACTCTGAAAAGAATCAACAGCTTGGTGTATTGGGAAGGTATGAACAAGAAGATTAAGGAGTATGTGGCCGCTTGTTCTGTGTGTCAACAAAATAAAGTGTCTACATTATCTCCTGCAGGGCTGCTCCAACCCCTGCCCATTCCTACCTATGCCTGGACTGATTTGTCGATGGATTTTATTGGAGGACTACCAAAGGCTCAAGGTTTTGACACGATTTTCGTGGTAGTAGACCGCCTTTCTAAGTATGCCCATTTTATTCCCCTTAAGCATCCTTATACAGCCAAGGTAGTTGCTCTTTTGTTGATCAAAGAAGTAGTTAAATTACATGGATTCCCAACATCCATTGTCAGTGATAGGGACAGAGTTTTTCTTAGCTCTTTTTGGTCAGAGTTGTTCCGTTGTAGTGGCACCAAATTGAAATATAGCACATCTTATCACCCACAGTCCAATGGCCAAACAGAGGTAGTTAACCGTTGCTTGGAAGATTATTTAAGGTGTTTTTGTTCGCCTAAACCCAACACTTGGCCATCCTGGTTGCATTGGGCAGAATTTTGGTACAACACTACCTTCAAGACTGCCACTGGTACCAGCCCATTCAAGGCAGTGTATGGATGCGAACCTCCTACTCTGTTTCGGTCCAGCTTTGCTATATCTCCAATTGATGAAGTCTCCACAATGTTACAAGACCGAGACTTAATTTTACAAGAGTTACAACAACATCTTTTGATTGCTCAAGGTAGAATGAAAGCTCAATCAGATCAGCATAGGAGGCACGTGGAATTTGAAGTAGGTGACATGGTCTTTCTCAAGCTTCAACCGTATCGTCTACGATCATTGGCAAAAAAATTGAATGAGAAGCTTAGTCCTAGATTTTATGGACCCTACGAAGTGGTGGAGCGAATTGGGGCTGTAGCATATCGATTATTGTTACCAGTGGAATGCAAGGTCCATAATGTCTTTCATATTTCACTTCTTGAAAAGGCTGTCTCACCCACTGACACCATACAGCCTCTTCCCCCTATGTTGAATGAGGAGTGGGAGCTCAGTGTTCAGCCAGAAGCTGTCTTACAATGGCGACGAAATTCTGTGGGTCGTGTGGAAGTTTTGATTAAGTGGTTAAAGCTTCCTTCCTTTGAAAATTCTTGGGAAGATTCAGCTCAATTTGATTTCCAATTTCTTGCATTTCACCTTGGGGACAAGGTGAAGGTTTTGGGGGAGAGTATTGATAGAACTCTTCTTAAGGTGTATAGTAGAAAGCGTCACAGAGGATCAAATCCTAATGCTGACTCACAGGAGAGAGGGAATATCATAGCTATTGGTGCTGAGGCTGGTGAGAATTCGGTTAAGGAGAGAGAAGTTGGTGTGGTGCATGGGGCTGAGGTGTGAAAGTGCATCACAAGTAGTTATATAAACGGGAAAATGAAGAGATGAAGGGGGCTGGAAATTTGGGAGTTCTTTGGGAGAGATCAGTGCCTCTTATTAGCACTGAACCAGCTTGGGAAATTATTGTAATTGGTGGTTGCTTATTTGCTTTGCATTTAACTTGTTTCTGTCTTAAACAGTATTTTGTTATTGTAATTTTTGCTTGATAATATACAGAAAATCCAGTAATCTGGGCCAAAACCTTGTGTTGTGCGCATTACTCTGATCTATTATATTACAATTCTATCACAATATGATAAGACCCAAACTCATAGGGATAGAATAGGAAGAAATTTACTGAATAATACCGATATTAATCAAGCTGGTATTATGAACTTTAACCTTATGTCCATAATCATGAAGCCCAAGAATAGTTTAATAGCACATGGTGAGAAAGAAATAAATGCCTAAGAATTACACACTCACGAACCTGGGTATTTTTTGCCCGAGGTTGGAACCCACATTTTTCAACAACAGAGGACCGTACAATTTCAGGCGTTGTTAGCGGAGTAAAGCCTCTCTTCATCACTCGTGAGAGTGTCCAATTTACAAGAGCCATCTCTAACAAAACCGCTTCATTTTTCAGGTAGTAGAACTTTGACCCACTGACCTGTGAAGCATGGTAAATGCATCTGAGACAGAACTGAAGTCAAATGCCAATTATATTCTTGTTCTTCTTTTGAAGATCCAAACTTCAACATAACGTTTAAAAAATAAGGAATAAATTACTATCAAGTTAGCACTCAGAATGAGGTCTTCCAATAATATAGTATACAAGAACAATGATAGAGATGAAGCATTTAACTATAGAAAAGTTTGAGTCTTATACAATCTAATATCATATACAAAACTATCCCGGGCTACTTTCACTAAGAGGAGATGCTACACCCAAGGCACGCCTGCATTTCCTAGAAATTAATAAGAGTACCAAGTGAATAGATTCCAACATAAAGTCATTTTCACAATACAACTTTTTACCTTTACCTATTGCCACATACTATTAACTAACCTACACCTCAAAATGACACTAATAATAGCCAAGCTTCAAATAAATGATGCTTTAATGCCTTAAATTAATCATAGTATACCTCAGCAGCAGCATCAAAATCAAAAAGATCAAGTTCCTTTCCTAGTTGGAGATGATCTCTGACAGGAAAACCAAATGTGGGAGAGCTTCCAACCTAAAAAGTCACACAAAACATTAGTATTCGAGGAAAATAATTTGATGCATGAACAAGACCAACAGCCAACCTTTTTCCTCGAGAAGGAAAAAGGAAAAGAATTGTAGTAATTGAAAAACTATCTTCTACCAACAAAAACAAAATCAACTGTTGGTTCAAATGGTAAGGAGTTTTTATACTTTAACTAAAAGTCTCAAGTTCGAGCTCTAGGAATGGAAAAAATAGTCTTGGGAGAGCCACATTTCTATGGGTCCAACCCAGGTCAAACAAGATTAATTGCATAATTGATGAACCGAGGAAAAATTAAAAATTAAAATAAAAAATACCATCCTCCTAATAGTGGAACAATCCTCCCCTCCTATTGGAACATCTGGATGAGTCATGTTTGGTACACACTGCGCTTCATGTTGAAGCTTATCGTTAAGCTTCACCAGGTCTTCTTCCAAAGAAACAAGTCCCTCCTTCAAATTCTTTCCTGCATGCAAAATGTGACCCTTTTAATTAAGGAATTCATTTTTATTTTTATTTTATTTAAAGAGAGAGAGAGAGAGAGAGAGAGAGAGAAAGAGAAACAAAGGCAGTTAGTTGGGTGAAAATTTGAGCCAAGAGCACCTTCCTCAATTAGTCTTTGACGCTCAGATGGTTCTATTTTTCCTTTCATCTTGTTAGCCACTGCATTTCTTTCTCCACGAAACCTCTCAACCTCCTGCTATCTGTAAGAAACAGATTAGCAAAGCCATTGAGAACAAAGAGTTCATTGGCATTTGGTTATATTTGATACAATTAAACATTTATCATGAAAAAGCATTCGAGAAATGTTTCAAAACTCACCCTAAGTACCGTACCCAACAGGTTACCATAACAATTCCGAAAAGTGTTTTGAGGAAAAGATTGAAGAGAAACATAACCTTCTGAAGATTTAGCATTTGGTCATAAAGCTGGAGCACAAGGTCCAAATTAGCATTAGACTTCCGGTTCCTTATGTTGGCAGCAACGGCTTCCTTGTTATCTTTTATCCACTTGAAGTCTATTGTGGCTTTCCATTGAGGTTTCCCACCTACATCACCATCAGCAGCGACAACAACAACAGTGTCTTGTAATTCAGTTTGGTTGTTGCTGAGAAATGAGAACGAAACTAAGAGAGGAAAATAAGAAAAGGGAATGACCGTGGTCTTCCGGGGCTTTTGTTGTTGACGGAGATGTTTGGGTGGAGATAGCGCGTGGCAATGGAGATTTCTGGAAATGGAGGGTTTGAGTTTGGTGGAAAGGTGAGGAACACCAAGTCGGAATTGCAGTAAGTTTGAGACTTTGGAAGGTTGTCCCGTTCAGACAACCATGTAAACCCATTTTTCTCTCTTCTCTCTCTCTCTCTCTAGCGTTTGCAGAAGCAGTGGAAGAGGCTCCCGGGGAATTTATCCTCAATTCATGTAAAGTGTAAACACTCTGTAGGGAGTCAAACCACGTCGTCGTTTTATGGTGGTCGTGAAAAAAAGGAAGAAAAAAAGAAAAAAGCAAAAATTTGTCCACCTTTTAAATATAAAAGCCACAATTAAAGGAAAAAACAAAAAAAAAATTTAACTTTTGCCATAGAAATTCTTTTTCCGTCACATTCATGTAAAAAATGGCTAGATCTAATTAATCTTTTCTCTATCTTGTATTTATTGTGAGACCCATCGCAGAAAAATTTTGTCCGTCCTAAAAATAAAAACATTAAACTCAAATAAAAATAAATATATCTATTTGCATTGTTTTCGTTTAATTGAGATAGAGTAAAGAGAGAATTCATTCTTAATTTCAAGCACCAAGATAATAGAAAAATAAAATATACAGAAAAATAATTTAAAAATAAAAAAATAATTACGTGGTTAAAATTTGTCTAAACCTAGAACCATAAGCTCTCCTTTAATAATTTTTACGGTATATTTAATTTGATTTGATTATATTTTCATGTAAATTTTTTACTTATGTAAGGTTTACATTAAATCATATTTAAGCACACTTATCACTATAAAAAAGTACAAATAGGTTAGTGAGTTGGAGTTTCAACAACGGCTTAACCCTCCACATTCGGGGATTCCCCTCAGAAGATTTTTTTTTTTTTTTTGTTATTGTATTGTTTGTTTGGGCCTCAATTTTTCGTTAATTTGTTATGTTATTCTCCCTCTTTAAATGTCACATGTAATTTCTTTAAATATAATTAAGTTCGTTCAGATTGAGTAAATTTACTACTCCCTCAATTCAAATGTCATATATATTTTCTTTAAATATATTTTTCTCTCTCTTTATATTTTTAACATTCATATTTGTCTTTGAGTTTTATGAACCTTATCCATATTTTATAATATGATTCCTATTCATAACAAATTATAAAATAAATGAAATATAATAATGAAAATTGCTAAAGAAAAAATTTCAAAAAATATTTTTAATATTTTCCAAGCGCACTAGTGATATATATTTAGTCCCACAGTATTGATATTTAAGTATTTTAACATAATACAAACCACCAAAAAAATATTTTAATATTCTAGAAAATAGAACCACATCATTTTATTTATAGATTCACTTTTTCTACAGTCAATGTAGCCGAAAACGATGTTTTGAAACAGAAATCAAGGTATTTTTGTAATTATAATTTATTTCAAAGTTATGATAATCTTTTTCATTATAATTTTTTAATTTTTCAACCTAAAACAACATCATTTTAAAAATAAATATAAATAACTTATTTATTCATTATAGAAATATTAAACCCTTTATTTATATCTTATACATCAATTGCCAGGTCAATTAATTCAACAGCCAATTCTTCTGTTTTCAATGAAATAAACCAATTACCCAAAACAACTTATTTGCAACAAAATAACAAGAAAAATCCCACTATATAATAAAAAATACCGAAAATAATGCCATCATTTTCTTAATAAGAGAATTCAAATTGGCAAAGGTAACTTTTACTACTTTTTCTTTAAAACCATTTTCAGTTTTCTATTTATGGTACTTTTTCTTAAAAAAAAATTTTGCCTTACACTTGAACAAGTCGCTCATTGTGTATCTCTGAAATTCTCAACAAAAAACGCTTCCTGGATTTTGTATTTACATTTTCAAAGAAAATTTTCTCACCCATAGACCTCTCTAACGTGATTACCAGAGGTTCCACTCTCAAGTGATACACGACTTGAAGTAAAGAATACAATTGGGATAGGCTTCATTCAACAGAACCAATATGTCAGGAAACAACCCGTCATAAGCAATGGAAGCATCCGTATTCAAACAGTTCAAAGACAGCCAACAGATTTTATTAACTTAATGTGTAACACTGAACACCCCCCAAAGGGTTGAGAGTTTATCTCTCCGCATAATTTTATGTGTGGAGCGGAATAGCAATTTTAAATGTGACTTGAGCAATTCAATTGGTCGACGGTTTCCGACAAGTGCCACCTAAAGCGGTCCTGGGAATGTTCCGTTCTCCCTTTGTTCATTCCATCTGTCAATCTGGTGCATAGACAAATCCATGAAAACAGAAAGTTAGCTCATGAATGCAATTTTTAAATAGCAACAGCAGAGAAAACACCTACAAGATAATGTAAAGTAAAGAGATTAAAGTTTCTCTAAAATGTACTAGATAAGCCATTGAGAAAAAAAATGACATGACAATATCAAAGTTGCATATTTGTATTTCATCTGATCGCAACGGCTAAGGAATCCATTTAACAAGATAGGATGGTTACTTTAAAGGATGTTGAACTCTAAAGCCACATTCACCACAAAATATTATTAAGAATTCCCTCTCCAATAAAGCATCTTGAAGAAAACTAAGTTTTAGTACACAACAAGTAATAGACCTACAACGTCTATATATTTACCAACAAAGTAAAAGACGCAACTCCATTTCCATGTCAAGTAAGGTCATAATCGAATAGATATTTGGGCACAACCATTAAGCTAGAAGAAATGTCAATATATATCAATTTGATGGACAAATGGATCCTAAAGCTTCCTATTAGAAGACAATCAATAATATTTCAATATGAACTCAAAATACATACCCATTCACCAGGGCACAGAGAACGATAATATTTTGCAAACTTTTCACATTCTGGGGCACCTTCTCCCTTTGCAGCTATGCATCTACACAAGAATTTCAAAGGTTAAAATAAAGTTAAAGAAAAAAGAAAGATGCAATTCTTCAGATTAAGAGAGTGACAAGATTGATAAAAACAAAGGCCTGCCATGTCTCACCGATGATATTCAACATATCGGGTAAAGCAATGCCTTGTTTGGTTTGTGGTTGGAAAGCGAAAATCTGCTGGAGCAGTCTCAAGCTGAATAGCACAAATATGAACACAAAAAGAAAGTAAGAGCATGCTTATGATGTAATTAAATAATAGTTAAAGATCAACTATCCTAAAAGTTTAAGAGGTTAGGTGAATGCTCATGATTGGTTTTATATCTCAAACAATAACTATTTTAGAAGAATGATTGTATGGGGTTCAGTAAAAACAACCTTAATTTCCGGTGTCTCTTTTGCTGCCTCTTGATCACCACCGTTTTCTTCTTCAGTATTCCCACTACTTTCCTCTGTCATTACATCATTGTTCGTTGCATCATTGTTCACTTCAGAAGCATCAGTTGTGGGAATTGTGGTTTGTTCAGCAGAAGGGATGACTTCACTGCTTTCCTCAGCAACTGGGGGGGTTTCTTCCACAGTTTTCTCAACAGAAGCAGCCTCCTCTGGGTTTTCAACTTCTTTGACTTCCACAGGATTTGCATCTATTTCTGTTTTCTCCTGTTTCTCCTTCACAAAATATTGCTGCAAGTCAAAACAAACTTGTCACTACAACTTATCCCATGCCATATAATCATCAAAGTGTTAAAGGTATCAAGCCATATTGTTTCAGCTGAGGAAATCAAGGGAAAAATTCATCACCGGAAGCTAGCAACGAATAAGAATTCTAGCCATCGGGAATTCCAGTATCCCTGACATTCATCCATGCCCATGGTGCAGTAGACATGACAAAGCAAGCATAAAAGTGATTTATCAAAAATGATGATTGATGACAGACTTGTCACTAGTTTTACCAAAGGACTATGCAAGAATAAGAAAAAGTTGCAAAAATTCCATGATGCAGATACTACTATCTTCCAACTTTCCCAGGATCCAATCCTGTTGTTAATCTTTTAACTTAATTCACAATTACACAGTTCTATCAAAAGAAGAAAACTATATAAGGAAACTTGAAATTCAGTGGAATAGAAGATGCAAATCAACGAGATCAAAGCTAGCAAGTGGCAATTATCTCCAGCAGAACGTTACTTGGCCAATATAAAGACTTGACTTTATGCCATTGTATATAGGTCTGGTATTAAACATTTTTGGTAGGCAACATCAGATTGAAGTTATGAGCAAGAATTTTAACATAAAACAAGTTCAGTTGGTGAATGAATTTTCTATGATGACATCATTAGAAGGCAATTCAAAAGACAACGCTTGGAAAGAGTAAAGTTGAGTAGAAATTGAACCAAACGAACTCCTAGATGAAGGATTCCAGATTGTTGGTTAATTAAATGAAATTGGAATAAATTGGGCAGACACCTTCGCTGATCCGTTAAATGAAAACGAAGATTCGGGATTACTTGGAAACCGAATTGACAATTGTATACATAAAATGGAATTTATTTTATTTTATTTTATTTTCTAAAAAAAGAGTATATGAGTGAGCAGTACCTCGGCTAGAGTAGGGGATTTCTCAGAAGCTTCGGCCATTGATGAAAGAGGAAGCGATCAGCTCTGCAAGAACAGAGAGGCCGACAAAACAACGAGGAAACGAGAGAACAGTGGCTAGGCGGAATTGGGTTTTTTGGGTTGGGTTAGGTTTGAGTGCTGCGTTTCACGTGGTCTCATGCGCAAAAAAAATAAAAAAAATTGAACTGAAACGCGAACTGACCCGAGAGAGAACTGCAGTTAAAATAATTAATTTTTGCAAAACCTGTTTTATGAAACGAATTGATTTTTTTTTTTTAAATCAGTTCAATAATCAATATGATTTTTAGAAATCAATTTACAAACCGAATCGAATTGGTTTTAAACCGAACTAAATTATTTTATTTTTTAAAATAGATTCGACCCAAATCAATTTCAAACTGAACCAAGTTGAACTAGTTTTCAAACGACCCAGGCCGTTTAAATCAATTCAGTTCAATTTGATCCATGCACACCTCTAATATTATCCATTTTGTCTTTCTTATGTTTTTAATATTTTTCATATTACATGAGATAATTAACAAACAAAAAATGAGATTCACTGAATAAAAGAGAGAGAGAAATGAGTCTTACGCACTTTTATATATATATATATATATAAGAAATAATTTTATCTTTTAAAATATATGAGACATTAAACCCTTGTTCAATGTACAAAAAAATATAATACTATAATATTAGTGATCAAGTTATTAGATAATTTTTTGTTTTAGCTATTGGATGATGTGTAAGGTGATTTAGGAGATAATAAAAATTGAAAAAATTATATTATTTTTGACTTATTTTTTTTCCAATACTTGTCCCATTTCAAAATTTAGACAAAGTATACTTTCTAATATATTATATTTTACTTTTTAGCCAATTAAATATACCTTAATTTATTTACTTAAGTTTGGATTAATTATATATGTAAATGAAAACGTTCTTAAAATATATTTTTTCTTTATATTTAGTCTGGGACCGGTTTAGTGCTCAGATAATTGGAGCGTATGGTATTATCGATAACAAGAATTCTAATAATATATCTTTACTTAATAGTAAAAAATATTTAAAAGATAAAAAGATAATGTTATTGTTAAAATTTGTTGAACGCTAACAACAATTGGGGACTTTTCCATCCCTGAGATACTTAAAAGCTTATGAGAGTTACAGTGAATTGTAAGCACGATAGCTAATGATTCATCCTTATAATGCAACGGAGGCTCTTTCCTTCCTGGAGATACTCAAAAGCTTTGTTAATGTCCTCCAGGTCCACCTCATGCGATATGAAGCCATCCAAGCTAAGCTCCTGTAACATAAATGACAATTGTCAATTGTTGCTCCTAATGTCAATGTCGAATTCCATTGTCTAGCGTGTCAATATTTTCCATCTTTATACTATATTTAATTCACTAATCTTTTGGGTTCAAGAATAGGGTTATGTTGATAGAAAGTGACAGATATATTTTAGAAAGAAAAATGTAGAGTTATAATCGTTAATAAAAAAAGGTAATAACTATAATTATAATGAAATACATACATATATAAGAAATTATAATTTAAAGAAAAAATTACTAAGTTGATTTTTTAATCAACTGTAACTTTTATAAGTTTTCTTTTGAAGTGTACTTTTTATGTTAGAAGAGTTAAATTCTAAAAGTAATAATTACACGTATCGCACTTACTTTGTCCAAGTACTTCTTAGCAAGGAAGGGAAGATCAGTTTTGGGTTTGAGGCCTCCAAATAGTGATCCGGTGATAGTTCGGCCTCTCATTATGTGGTAAGGACTCAAAGTCAATGGCGAGCCATGCATTTCCACCCCTATTATCACTGTTTTCCCCCAACCCTGATCCCATAATACCAACCATGGAGAGTTAATTAAGTGTATTACAAACTCCAGTGAAAAGAAAGAAAAAATAACAATAAAAAATGGGAGATGTATGACAAGACTACTAGAAAAAATAACAATAAAAAATAAGAATTTAGGAGAGAATTTGCGACGAAAAATAATAACGAGGATGAAATTAGCGACGAAATTTTCATAGCAATTCTGTCGCTATACAAGTTTTTTTCTAAACGAGATAAGCTGAAACTGCAATTCCATGCGATGTGTCCCATTTTAACATAAAGTGGCACCTTAATAGATATTAACCATTTGATATTTTATTAGACTTGGTTAAAACTTAAAAAACAGTTGCACATTTACAAAAAAAAAAAAAAAAACAGTTGCACAGCACATATTTTCAATTAAGACAATATAACTGGGTTTTAATTTATTTATGTGATTGGATCCAAATGTGAGCTTGTGTATGTTAAGACTTTAAGGAGGGAGAGAACAAACATCTCGGCTACTATTATGAGCCTCTGCCATTAATGACGCCAAGCCTATACACTCGAAGCAATAATCAGCACCTCCATTTGTCATTTCCTTAATCACCTGAAAGAAAGAAAAAAGTATTTAATTAGACAAATATCACTCAAAGGCTGTTTGATAAATATATAAATAAGAACATATATACATAGTTTGTAATAATTACATAATTTATCAAGTATAGGTTTAATCTAATATATTTATTTTATATAAGACCTCTAAACCGAATATCTAAAAAAGTCAATTATATTATACTTAATAGAAATTATTTAGGTTTGCATTTTGTGAAACAAGCCAAAGCTTATTTAGGCAAAAATCTAACATATTTTTTCCTCTTTTCATGAATATTTTAGATACACACACAGACCTCGCTCACTGACTTCTCCTTGCAAGTGGAGGGATTCACAAAATCAGTGACTCCAAAACTCTTTCCTGTATAAGATAAGCAAGACAGACAGTGATGCTTTTCAAGATTCAAAATAACCAAAAGACGAAGGAAATAGTGTATATTGCTCAAACAAATTAAAAGAATCACAGAAATAAGATAGCCAAAAACCTATTTCAAATTTTGCATGGTTTAGATCGACGCCTATGATCTTTGACGCTCCCCGTTGCTTTGCTGCCATAGCAACCTGTTGAGACCCAAAACTAGCAGGTTAAAATTTAAATAACAATTTACAAACAAGAAAAAAAAATTAAATAACTAGGCTTTCTTCACTAAAAGGGACAAAAAATCCACACTAATGTGAGAATATTTTATGTTTGTTGCTCTTTTATTCTCGTTGCATAATTATTTTTCAACAGTTTGGTCTTAGAGAAATAAATCCTCTCAGCAAGTGAAAACGTTTGGAACTACGTAGTTAAGACAAGGAACAATTATTAAGAGTCAGTTTGTTTCGTCTTCCATAAAAAATAGTTTTTATTTCTTTCTTATTTTAAAAGTGATTTTTACAAAAGTTAAAACTATTTATATTTTTATAAAAATATTTAATTTTTGAAAAAAATAGTTGACTTCTGACTTATGTTTTTTTTAGAAGTTAAAATTTTTAGCTTTTAAAAAAAATAAATTTTTAATTTTTTTATGACTTATGTTTTTTTTAAAAGCAGACATCCAAACGAACTTAAAGTGAGAAGTGCTTTTTTTTTTCTTGAAAAAATGTAACTTTTGAAAGAAAAAAAAGCCTATTCAAACGAGCCATAAATCAGTTATTTGATTTTGTTTTGATAGCAATGAAGTTACTATTTAAAAGCTTAGATTATTATACATCAATTTATGAAATATATATAAATAATCCTGATGCAAGAATTAAAAAAAATGTGAAAATAATACTAAAAAAATTGCTCTAACATCAAAACTCCTAATCAACAATTAGTATAAGTTGTTTTGGTCTTTAAGCAAAGATATTATGAAACTAATTGTTCGGATAGAGAGTAGTAGTGGTTAAATAAAATATTTTCTAAACTAACAATTCAATAATTCAAACCTATAACGTAACATGTAAGGTTTGATGGGTCATAATTCACTTCTTAAGTAACAATTAATGCAAATATTTATTTTTCGGTGGAGGGTAGGATTAATGCGAGTTGTTTACTATTACTAAGTTTTTTTATTCTTAAATTTATTTTGTATTGACAGTCATGTAATGTGATTGATTGGGTTCCTCTAAACTTACAGCTAGGCCTACAGCACCAAGCCCAAAGATAGCCACTGTTGACCCTTCTTCTACGTTGGCCACTTTCCATGCTGCGCCCACCCCTGCAAGGATACAAACAAATTAAAATCTGGATTTATGTTTTTTTCACGCATTTCACACATGTATTTCGTAAATATATTCCTTTTCTTAAAAAAAAATATATCAGGTAAAATAAAATGAAAAATTACTTTGTAAAGGACTTCAATAACTTGGTATTTTCTTATGTACAACTAGAGCTTAGTAAACCAACACCTTTAACTCCCAACCTGCGTAAGTTTAAGAGTATTTATATTACAGATTCGTTTAAACAAAAAATTACATAACTCGACCGGTTCAACTTACGAATTAAGCAGATTAGGTCGTGTCAATTTTATTAGTTATCATATGACTTTATGTCTCTTAATTAAAAAATTATTAAAATTATCGTACCTAATTTGTTGTCTTCTCATTAGACCATTATCCAAATAAATAAATAAAAAATAGTTTAGAGTAGCTTAGAGTGGTTAAGATTTGAATTACACCTTTTTTTTTTGGGTTGCATATGGGTATCTGACTAGCTGATCTATAGCTTGAGAAAATTATGTACATTTTAACCTACAAAAAGTTAGTTAAAATTTTGACTTAATTCAATAAAACTAAGGATATTGTTACTCATTCAAAAGTCAACAAATACATCAATTATTGGACCAATAAATTTCTTGCTACCTAATATTTTTCTTATTTTATATTAAAAAAATCTGCGCAACTGTACATAGGAATCTTTTAAAAAAATGTGTAGACACCTTAAATGTTTCAATTAGCTTCGTTCTATCACTAATCATTTTCAAAATTAAATAATTGGAGTGATTTTAAAAATATCAAATGAGATTCAATAAGTATTAAATATAAGTTGGGAAAATAATACGCAGTTTTAATTGAGAATTTTATTAAATGTTCTGTGTTACTCTCCAACAATATAATAATCTTCGCGGCACACACAGTGACAGCATTACACTGAGGATGTTTCGTATCTTATGATTTGAAGTGTGAAGAAACATTATCAAAGTTGAAGATTTAGCAATGATTTCAGAGTTTTTGTTTTTTCTTCGATCTTGCTTTTCTTTTCATTAGCCACATATATATGAACAAACATTCAAATCCATCCTTCCATTAACTAGAAGGGATTCGATTAAATGCTGATTGCTTGCTTGCTACCTTCGACCAAATGCTGATTGCTATGCAAATCTATTTGCAAATATAATAGATGAGGAAATTTAAAAAAACGGTCTACCAAATAACTAATCGTGTGGGGGATTTTGGTTTATGTCTAACTTTCTCAATTTCATTTGCATAGTCAAATTTTAAAAAATTCTGAACCTAACATCACCTAAGAGTATTTATATTACAGATTCGTTTAAACAAAAATTTACATAACTCGACCTGTTCAACTTACGAATTAAGCAGATTAGGTCGTGTCAATTTTATTAGTTATCATATGACTTTATGTCTCTTAATTAAAAAAATATTAAAATTATCATACCTAATTTGTTGTATTCTCATTAGACCATTATCCAAATGAATAAATAAAAAATAGTTTAGAGTAAGAGTGGTTAAGATTTGAATTACACCGTTTTTTTGTTTTTTGTTCTGGTTGCATCTGGGTATCTGACTGTCTGATCTATAGCTTGAGAAAATTATGTACATTTTAACCTACAAAAAGTTAGTTAAAATTTTGACATAATTCAACAAAATTAAGGATATTGTTACCCATTCAAAAGTCAAAAATACATCAATTATTGGAGCAATAAATTTCTTGCTACCTAATATTTTTCTTATTTTATATTAAAAAAAATCTACGCAACTGTACATAGGAATCTTTTAAAAAAATGTGTAGATACCTTAAATGTTTCAATTCTCTTCGTTCTATCACTAATCATTTTCAAAATTAAATAATTGGAGTGATTTTAAAAATATCAAATGAGATTCAATAAGTATTCAATATAAGTTGGGAAAATGAATGTGCAGTTTTAATTGAGAATTTTATTAAATGTTCTGTGTTACTCTCCAACAATATAATAATCTTCGCGGCACACACATCATTACACAGAGGATGTTTCGTATCTTATGATTTGAAGTGTGAAGAAACATTATCAAAGTTGAAGATTTAGCAATGATTTCAGAGTTTTTGTTTTTGTTTTTTCTTCGATCTTGCTTTTCTTTTCATTAGCTACATATATATGAACAAACATTCAAATCCATCCTTCCATTAACTAGAAGGGATTCGATTAGTTAATTAAATTTGCATCCTCAAAGAAAAACAAAATTCAAAACTTAAATAGTTTCAACTTTCAACTATCTAGGCAATAGATATGTGGAGAGAAATGAATTGCTCTAACCTGTTGAAACACCGCAACTCAGCAAGCAAGCCTTATCAACAGGAAGCTCATGGTTAATTTTAACCACATGGGTCACGTCAACCACGGTGTATTCAGAGAAGCTAGATACACAGAAAAAGTGGTACACCGATTCTCCTTTCACGTCCCTAAATCTGCTGGTTCCGTCTCTTGGCATGTTATTGATCAACTGGTTACCGAACTTGGAGCAAATGTTGCTTTTTGTGCTTTTGCAATCTATGCATTCCCCACAGTTAGCGAGGAACACTGGCACCACTAAGTCCCCCTCTTTAAATTCTTCCACATGCTCCCCCAAGCTCTCCACAATTCTGTTGCAGTTAAGAGTTCATTTTGATCAAATACAATAAGAAAATTAGATACAAGGTTGAACTGGATAATATGGTTTTATTAATGTTTACCCCACAGCTTCGTGTCCGAAAATTCTTGGAAATTTAGCAACCGGAACCTGAGAAAGAAAGAAAAAAAACAGGGGATGCCCATTTGAAAGAGTTCAATTAAATGCATAATCAAATAATAAAATTGTAACACCCAAAAAAAAAAAAAAAACATAAAAATTGATGAATTATTGGTCACTCCTTAGCTACACTTTGTGCTTACTGAGTCTATTTTCCACATGGTTACATCAGAGTGACACAGAGAAGTGCATAAAATCTTGATCCGAACCTCCCAGGCTTTTGGAGGGTCAACCTCAATTTCCTCAATAACAAGAGGTTCACCTGCTTTTCTGCATATTGCAGCTGTTCCAAGTCACACAGAGGATTAATTAGATCGTAGTTAAATATACATATCTAATATACATGCCGTTTATATACGTACAGAAGAAGAACCTTTGCATCTTATTGGCTTGCCAATATTTTTTTGGGTACCGCTTTTGCTCTCCATAGCCACAGAGGAACCCAGGTGTGTGTATAGCTTGAAAAAGATGTTACAGAGACTAACTAATCTTCTCTGCCTTTCGTTTCTTATATAGCGTGTAGCGACAACGGAGATTATGCACGTAACAAGAACGCAATTTAGAAACGCAACTTAGAATTTATTTAATATTTGTTTATTTAAAATAATGATTATTTAAACAAACAGGAACGGACAAAACACACATGGAGCAACGCTATGGTTACCGGCTCCCCATGACCGATCACCATTTTTAAATAGACCCGTGTCTCTCACCGCTGACTGAACAGTGAACACACAGTTCTACATGTGAATACGCATTTACTTGTATGCCGCTGATACCGTGGGAGTCACATGAACCTTATTAGTCTAGTACAAAACGCGGAAGTCACATTCTATAACATATAAACATTACTTATATGAAAGTACTACTCCACGGAATATACAGGGACATTGATATAGTGTCAATAAAAAAAAATCTGAATGTCACATATTTTTTCAGCGTAAATATATAGTAACTTTTTTTTGGCCAAAGTCGCTAGAACGTAGCTATTTTAGCCTATTTTGAATTTTTTTAACCAAAGTAGTTACATGGTATAGCTACTTTGGTTAAAAAAAATTTGGTAATTTTTCACAACAATTCTTTTATGATGGAAATGCATTTTTTTTAGAGAAGAAAAGTATAATTCCATTATCTGAAAATAATAATTCAATCATATAAAATTATTATTATTATTTTCCAAATCTAAAGTTATTTTTTCCTTTGGAATTTGTTCTCATAAATATTATTACCTAATGTTATCTTAACTATAATTTATCATTTATCATTCTTCTTTAGAAAGAATCATTTGGTACTACTAGAAAAAAGTTCATTTTTTACGGGAAAATTGCATCACAAATGACAATTTTTGACACAAATAATTAAATTCCGTCACAAATAAATCTGCGACGCAGGAATTTATGACAAAATTTCATAAAATTTCGTCACTAATAAAGTTTTTTTCTTGTAGTTACTACATCAAGATTCTTTCTAAGAAGAATGATAAATAATAAATTATAAATTATAGTTAAGATAACATTAGGTAATAATACTTATAAGAAGAAATTCCAAAAGAAAAATAACTTTAAATTTGGAAAATAATAATATTTTTATACGACTGAATTATCATTTTCAGATAACGAAACCAAACCTTTTCTCTCTAAATAAATGCATTTCCATGAATTGTAGTGAAAAAATCACTAAAAAAAAAAATTATGGTAAAAATTCAAAATAGACCAAAGTCGCTACACTATGTAATGACTTTGGCTAAAAAAAGTTGCCACATATTTAAGCTGGTTCAAAGTCGCTACATCATGTAGCAACTTTGGATATATAGGCTCATCAGATTTTGGTAGCTACTGAAAATGCACCACGTGATCAGTATAAAGTCACTACATTACCTAGCGACTTCAATGTCGTGGCAGTTTGAAAAAATATATTAAAACTATGGTATTTAGATATTTATTATTGTTAAATATGGCAGTACTGTTAATGTCCCATATAAACACATCGTTAAAAAAGATAAAACAATTGTCAATATTATACAAAACAATTGTCAATAACTAAATACAAATATTCTCTTATAAACTAGTTTAATATCAATGTAATACATAAGATAATATAAAAAAATAATGGCTAAAAGTATTTATAGATAATAAATAAATAACTTTGAATTTTTGTATCATTATACCATGTTTTTGTATGTTGATTTGGTTAATGGTTATATATCATCCTTGCATTTGATATATTATATTTAAAATAAAAAATATCAATATATCATTTTATTTCTAAATAATATGACTATTTGACATGAGAAATGTCTCGCGTTTATGACAAGTGTATATGATATAAAAATTAAATAAGTGCTAAATAATCACTGACGTCGTAACTTTGGGTAGAGGTTTGTTGACTAACTACTTGCTAGGAGTTGTTATCTACTCTGAATGTGAATAGTTGTATCTTTTGCCTTATAAATATATATAAAGAAAATAAACTTGTCCTATTCTTTCCCTGCCTATTAATATTATCTTAAATGTTTTCCATAAATAATAAAACATCAGAGGGAAGAAAAAAGAGATTGATAAGGAGTTCTACCATTGTATGACAATATCCTTCGAATAAAAGCATCAATTTTTATTATGATAAAGAATAGTGCATCTTAACGTAATTGTATAAATGTGAAAATTATTATGAACTTCCAAGATCATTCATTATGAATGTTATAGATACAACATGGAATATGTAAAATTTCTATTTGAATCAATATGTTGAATATTGATGGATTGCTCCATGATGAACACCTATATGCATTGTATAAGAATGGTTATCTGAACCTATGTACCACTTTACATATAACTCGAAACATCGATGTCTTTAAATTTGTATTACTTGCAGTATTTATATTGTTATACACTTGCATTTCTCATATGTTCTAGTTTTCTTGTGGACATAATTTCTCGAAATATAGTAAGTAAATCCGTTTATATTTTGGGGGTAATAGAATTCGATTTTACTCTTCAAGGAGAGAAACCATGTGTTATTACTTTGTAAAGCATTGAAGAAGATATGATTCATTATAAAAACTATGAAAGATCCAATTGATTGAGTATGATATACATGCGGATGAGTATAGCTACCAATATTAAGTTAGTTATTCCTCAAACGGAAAGTGATTAAGAAATGACGAACTTTGAGGAAGAGAGCTCCCATACTACTGATAATCCTTTTAGTGAAATATTATTGAGTACCTTCATCACCATGAAATTTGATGGTTTCGTATGTTTTGTGAAAGCGTCATTGACATGACAAACTTTGTAGCAAGACTCAATTCAATAGTAATAGAATCAACTATTTTTTTTAGAGTAAAATCCCTTTTGCGTCCCTAATAAAAAAATACAGTTTTCACTTTCGTGCCTTAAAAAAAAGTCAACTTTTGGTCCCTCTACAATTTCAGTTCTTTGAAATTGTGGTCTTTCAGAAATTCAATAAAGACCCAATTTAGTTCTTAAAAAAGACTAATATGAGTTTTTGTCTGTAAGGGACGAAAATGGTGACCATATTTTTTGTTAGGGATCCAAAAAAGACTTTTTTTTTTTTAGTTTATTTAGTATGGTGATAGTCTTTTCTTCTCATTTCATATTAAGAAGGAACTGTATGTAAACAGGTGTCATTTATGTAAAAAGGCTGGGCATTGGCAAAAGATTGTCCAGAATATAAGGTTTGGTTCGAAAAGCATAAAACCACATTTTGTACCATGATATAAGTGGGAGAATGTAAGAAAGGTCTATGTGTATAACAAATATATATGATTTAATAATTAAATTAAGGGCTAAATGGCAACCTGACGTTTGGAAAGAGGGTTCTTAATTTTTTGGTGTTCGTAGCGATATATAAAGTAGTCATCAACTTCAATAGTTGGCTCAAATGACAATATAAGCTAAGGACGGACAGATTGCTAAAAGAGCAAGGATTCAAAGTTTGAAGAGGACATTTGTTACGGGCCTACAGCAGGAAGAGCAGGCCATTGGGATACAGGAAGTCAGGCCCAAGGTGGGAGCAGCAAGGCCCACTCGTGAGAAAAGAGCACCAGCTTGGAAGAAAGACTTTGTTTAGGGGAATTAGGGTATAGTCACATGTCTGTATTGATGTGCTGGCTTGTAATAAGAAACGTGGCAGCAGCTGCGAAATTTTTGGATTTATGTTTACATTTTGTTAGGATGATCACCGCTTCTTGTTATAAGAAGGGAAAATGCTGTATTTTGGTTACGCTTGAAATTAATCAAATTCAGTTTTTGTGATTTTCTCTTTTAGGGATTTAATTCCTAACAAATTGGTGCTTTCATCCTGGACTCACCGGACACTTCTCCGGCCACGATGAATGTTCAGGAGCTCGCCGATGAACTTTCCGCTACTCGTTTGGAGTTTAACCAACGCCTGGATCAATTGGGCGATACCATCATCGCCATCGAGCTTCGCCTCCGCGAACTTTTCGTCTCTTCCCCTCCTCTTGCTACTGGTTCTCGTCCTCCACCATTCCAGGGAGATGGCAATGAGCAGCAGCATTTGCTGAAAGGTGTGAAGATGGAGATTCCTCTCTTTAATGGGTCCAATCCTCATAACTGGATCTTCAAAACGGAGATGTATTTTCGTCTTCAACTAGTTCCAGACCACTTGAAGATTTCCTTGGTTGGCCTTCGCATGGAGGGTGCTGCGTCTGAGTGGTACCAGTGGGTGTTCCTCAGCGATAAGGTCACTTCTTGTCCTGAGTTCGCTGCAGCTGAGCGGGAACGATTTGGGGCTTCTGACTACCATGATTTGAAGGGGATGCTGTCCAAATTGTCTCAGCAAGGAACCTTGGCTGAGTACGTTCGGGACTTCGAATGTCTCATCAATCAAGTAACAGAGTTCTCTGACAACCAACTTATGAACTTCTTCATCTCTGGTTTGCAACCGGATCTTCGACGGGCCATCCAGCTCCATTGGCCTTCGTCACTCCATCAAGCAATGCAGCTTGCTGCTGTGTATGAAGCGCACCACAGCAAACTTCGTTCGTCTTTTACTTCCACCACTAAGAGGCCTTTTTCGTCCAACAAATCGTTTGTCACTTCACCTGCGATTTCGTCTTCTTCTCCGGTTGCTGGGAGACCTGCGCTGCCTGCTCCTACTTCCCTGCAAGCCTTACCCTCTCCATTACCTATTTGGAGAGTATCCCCCAATGATATGCAACGCAAGAGGGATCTCGGGTTGTGTTTCACTTGCGATGAGAAGTGGAACCCTCGCCACTAATGTAAGGCTAAGATGCTAGTCCTGTGTGGCGATCCTATTGACTCTGTTGAGGATACGGAGGAGGAAATTTTGTGGCATTCTGGCACCAAGGCGGTGGAGCAGGTGGATGCTGCATTGCATGCATTATCAGGTTCATTTAACCCTCGAGCTATTCAGTTTGATGCGGTTTTAATGGCGCAATCTGTGTTGGTTTTGGTAGACTCTGGCAGCACGCACAATTTTGTGCAGCGGCAGTTAGTTGATGCACTCGAATTACGAACTTCCCGTTGTAAACGCATGCGTGTGTTCTTGGGCAATGGTAATTTTTTGTTGTGTGATAGATGGTGCACTAATATTCGGTTGATTTTGCAAGGTCACGAGTTTAGTGTAGATTTGTATGTGATTGATCTTTCTGGGTTTAATGTCATCTTGGGCATGCAATGGCTGAGTCAGCTAGGTCGTGTTACTCATGACTACAGTACTCTGTCCATGGAATTCTGGTGGAAGGACCTGTTGGTTTTGCTGCAAGGTAACCATTCGCCAGTTGTTACTGATTCTAGCCCCAGCTCGTGTTTCCAATTGGCTGTGCATTCTTCCCCTGATACTCCTTGTCCTACTTCTGGAGAATTGCAGCACCTCTGCACGCAGGTACCAGAGGTTATCTGGACTGTTCTTATTGACTTCTCTTCGGTTTTTGATCTGCCACAAAGCCTGCCTCCATTTCGTGGTGGTGATCACTCCATTCACCTATTTGAGGGTGCTGCTCCTGTAAATGTCAGGCCCTTTCGTTATGCCCGCTCTCAGAAATCTGAGATTGAGAAGCAGGTTTCTGACTTGATGGTTGTTGGCTTTATCCAACCAAGCAAGAGCTCATTCTCTTCCCCAGTCTTATTGGTTAAGAAGCACGATGGTTCCTGGCGAATGTGTGTGGATTACCGTGCATTGAACTCAATCACCATCAGGGATCGTTTCCCTATTCCCACCATTGATGAGTTGTTGGACGAATTGAAGGGTGCCATGGTTTTTTCTAAGCTGTATTTACGTGCCGGTTATCACCAGATTCGGGTGTTACCTGAGGATGTTTCTAAAACAGCTTTCTGAACGCATGAGGGCCACTATAAGTTCCTTGTTATGCCGTTCGGATTGACCAATACTCCATCCACCTTTCAAGCTTCTATGAATCATATTTTTCGCCCATTCCTGCGAAGGTTTGTCATTGTTTTTTTGACGACATTCTTGTTTATAGCTATTCTTTGTCTGTCCATGTTGATCACTTGCGTACTGTTTTGCATTGTCTTCAAAGACATTCTTTCTTTGTGAAACTGACTAAGTGTGTTTTTGCTTTGACTGAGATTGATTATTTGGGTCACATTGTCTCTGTTCATGGAGTTCGGGCTGATCCGGGAAAAATTGAGGCAATGCTTCAATGGCCTCAACCTCGATCCCTCAAACAGTTGCGAGGCTTCTTGGGATTAACAGGATATTATAGGCGATTTGTTTCCAACTATGTTGTGATAGCCGCTCCCCTCACTGACTTGTTGAAAGGTGATGGCAAATTTACTTGGTCCGATCCAGCAGACCTTGCATTTACCAAATTGAAGAAAACCATGTCAGAAACACCCCTCTTAGCTCTTCCAGATTTTTCTTCTGTTTTTATTCTGGAAACTGATGCTTCGAGTACGGGGGTGGGTGCCGTTTTGTTGCAACATGAGCGTCCTATTTCATATTTCAGCAAGAAGCTTAGTTCTCGTATGGCTTCAGCTTCGACTTACATACGTGAGCTGTTTGCTATCACGGAGGCTGTTAAAAAATGGCGCCAGTATTTACTGGGCTCTTCTTTTACTATCTGCATGGATCATCGCAGCATTAAGGAGCTTTTTACTCGATCGGTCCTCACACCTAAGCAACACAAATATGTTTGCAAGCTTATGGGCTACTCATTTGTTATTGAATACAAAGCGGGTATTTCTAATGTGGTGGCTAACTGTTTGTCCCGTCAGTTTGAAGGTGATGTGGTGGGCCAACTTTCTGTCTTGCTTTCAGAACCAATGTTTGACATTGTTTCTAAAATTAAGCTTGACAATACTACTGACCCAGAGTTGCTGGGCATTCATCAAGCCATTCAAAATGGGTCTTGCACCGATTCTGCCATTACTTGTAGAGATGGAATCTTATTTCATCGTGCCAGGTATCTCTTGGGTCCCAATTCTGCCCTTAAGCAATTGTTACTCACCAAGGGTCATAGTTCCCCTGTTGGTGGGCATGCTGGAGTTACCCGCACACTCCTTCGTCTAACTTCTTCTTTTTTCTGGAAGGACATGTGCTCCGATGTCCAGGCCTTTGTGCGCCAATGTCATATTTGTCAGTGCATCAAGCCCATTACTGCTGCCCCTAGTGGCCTCCTTCAACCTTTACCTATTCCAAGTGGTATTTTTCAGGATTTATCCTTGGACTTTATCACTGGCCTACCTAATTCTAATGGGTCCACTTGCATTCTCGTGGTGATTGACCGTTTATCAAAATTTGCTCATTTCAGCCCTTTACCCACCTCCTTCACTTCTGCAGTGGTAGCTCGGTTATTTGCTGACATGGTTGTCAAGATTCATGGTTTCCCACGTACCTTGGTGCCAGATCGTGATCCTATCTTTGTGAGTAGTTTTTGGAGGAATTTATTTAAACTCAGTGGTACAAAACTACTCCATAGTTCTTCATACCACCCCCAAACCGATGGGCAAACGGAGGTGACAAATCGATATCTTGAGCAGTACCTGCGGGCTTTCTGTGGTGATCATCATTCTCAGTGGTCTACCTATCTTTGTTGGGCAGAGTTGCACTACAACACTGCTTTCCACTCTGCCATTGCCATGTCCCCATTTGCTGCCTTACATGGTCGGTCTCCTACTATGCTTCCCCATTATCCTCGCGGTCTTGTGAAGATCGAAGACTTGGATTCCTTGTTATGCCAACGCAACGACATTATTGCTAATCTGAAGAAAAATCTTCAGCACGCTCAGAATCAGATGAAGATGCAGGCTGACAAACATCATATTGACCGCTCCTTTGCTGTTGGAGATTTGGTCTTGGTAAAGCTCCAACCTTACCGTCAGGTTTCTGTGACTTAGAGGAGGAACCATAAGCTCGCTAAACGATTCTTTGGACCGTTTCCAGTGCTGCGTGTTATCAGTCCAGTTTCGTACCAGTTGGACTTTCCAGCAGGAGTTCGTATACATCCCACCTTTCACATATCTCTTCTCAAGCCGTTCCATGGTCCTTCTCATCCGATTTCTCCTTTGCATGTTGAGGCTATTGACAACAGACCTGTTCAGTGCCCACTTACTGTGCTGATGGCAAGGGTGGTCACTATCAAGGGGATGCAGCAACGTCAGCTTCTCATCCAATGGTCTAACACTGTACCCGAAGATGCTTCATGGGAATCTGTAGATGCTTTGCTGCAAGCCTACCCGAACTTGGACCTTGAGGACAAGGTCCTCTTTGAAGGCGCATCGAATGTTACGGGCCTACAGCAGGAAGAGCAGGCCATTGGGATACAGGAAGCCAGGGCCAAGGTGGGAGCAGCAAGGCCCACTCGTGAGAAAAGAGCACCAGCTTGGAAGAAGGACTTTGTTTAGGGGAATTAGAGTATAGTCACATATCTGTATTGATGTGCTGGCTTGTAATAAGAAACGTGGCAGCAGCTGCGGAATTTCTGGATTTCTGTTTACGTTTTTTGGTTACGTTTTGTTAGGATGATCACCGCTTCTTGTTATAAGAGGGAAAAATGCTGTATTTTGGTTACGCTTGAAATTAATCAAAATCAGTTTCTGTGATTTTATCTTTTAGGGATTTAATTCCTAACAACATTTCAGGTCAAAGTTAAATAATTGTCACAGTACCTATGCAAACCTTTTTCCTCGCGTGGCTCTTGGAGATATCCAAGTATTTGACTCGCCCAAGAAATGTGATTAGGGTGATATAATAAAGAAAAAAGTAGTCATTCCTTTTAGTTTATAAATATATATAAATGAAATAAATCAATTGAATTCACTCTCTTCCACTACATTTCATATTTTCCATCAAGAATAAAAGGTGAGAAGAAAATGACGAGAGTTGGATAAGAGTTTCCATCATTATATATAGCAAGTGCTAAAAAATGAAGCATCCATTTTTAGCATGGTGAAAATAGCAGGAATAAATATATAATTAATAAATGGGAAAAATGTTTATTATTTTAAATGACACAAAGTTATGTTATTTTAGGAGAGAGATAGACACAAAATAATTTTATTCATTTAAAATTTAAATTAAAAAAAAATCACTCACTTTTTCTCCCGTGATTTGCATTTTTGTGTTTATCTTTCTCCTAAAATGATATAACTTATGTCATTTAAAATGACAAACATCAAACCCTAAATATATATAATGATATTTAAATTAATTTAAAACTTCAAAAGTAAGAGTTATTAATATACAATTATTAAAAGTAAAATATATTTTATCAGTTACGAATAAAATTTGAATAAAATTTAAACTTTTCGAAATTAGAATACATGAGAAATAAGCCTGTATCTAGTGAAAATAAACTTAGACGAAAAATGCAGAACAGATACCAAGGCCCAACATATTTTTGTTAACCTATCTACAAATTTCAGGCTTTTTTGTTGTCTATCATTTGCACTGGGCTTGCTACAATTGCTTTCAATCTGTACACTATGGGCCAATGATCAAAGTTTATCTTTGCAGCGTATTGCGCTCAAATGAATGTATACATCACTCCCCTCTCTTTATTTATGGGTTCTCTTTTTCCCTGTTTATTGAAGCGCCACCACGCTCATCTATAACGGTAAATTCAAGTGTGCGAGGATGCGATAGTTATGCTCGAAATGATTGGATAAAGGTGAGTTATAGCTTGGACGATGATATCATAACTTTAAATAGTTAGCAAGACCTTAAAACGGATCATCCATCATACCTCACATTTGAAAAACGTAACACCTCAATTTACTATCTCACCTATTCAGATAACCAAGTATAAATTGAATTGTACCTGAATGTATGCTAGCTGAAGTTAACTTCACCCAATCACTACATGAATGAGATTCGATTATTTGGTTGATTCGTAGCAAAAAAAAAACTACACAACAGAAAGTTGCCCCTCACCTAATTGTT
Organism: Gastrolobium bilobum; assembly: GCF_033153095.1. Taxonomy (NCBI): domain Eukaryota; kingdom Viridiplantae; phylum Streptophyta; class Magnoliopsida; order Fabales; family Fabaceae; genus Gastrolobium; species Gastrolobium bilobum. Next base: position 79,833 of record NW_026896184.1, read on the forward strand.
TTCCTAATTAATCGAATTTTATCATTTGGTGATGGAGTAATGCCACATAGAAAGTATTTGACGTGCGAACATCTCATCTCAGGCACTCGCGATGTATATTTTTTATGCATTTCTTTTTCTTTTGGCTTAGTTATTTTCGGTTCAGTTTTCACTTTAATCGATATTTTTAGTTGAGTTATTTAAAAAATATTTTAATATACTGTCAATGAAAATTAAATAAGTTTAAAAAAAACACACTTACATTTATCAAAATTAAAATATTATAAAAAATGAACTTCCACGTTATCTAGTGTGTCTATGTTTTTGTGGTAGAAAGAAAATTTCTGTTACGTTCACGTAAAAAAGTGAGTGAATTCTATTATGAAAGAAAGAGAAAGAAAAAATTAATAGGATCTACTCATATTTATGTGAGTGACAATATCTTTAAAAATATGTTTAAAATAAAAAAATTAGTTAAATGACTGAAATTGTAATATTTAATGGTAAAAAAGTATAAAATTTAATTTATATTGCTTTGTAATTTCTCACGCTTTATTTCATATCCAAGATTCCCATCAAGACATAATTATTGCTTAATGAAGACTAATGAACCCCCTGACACGTGCCATGTTTGCAACCATTTGGAAAACCTGCTTTGAACCATATTCTTATATTTTACTTTTCGGTTTCTTTCCGTTCAGGAACGAAGTATTAGGTCCCGTTTGGATGGGCTTTTTTCTCTTCAGAAGTTGCTTTTTTTATTGAAAAAAGCACTTTTTATTTTTAATTCGTTTGGATGTCTGCTTTTAAAAAAAGCACAAGTCACAAAAAAAAGTCAAAAATCTACTTTTTTCTGAAGCTAAAAATTTTAACTTCTAAAAAAAGCAGAAGCCAAAAGCCAAATATTTTTTTCAAAATCTAAATATTTTTATAAAAATATAAATAACTTTAACTTTTGCAAAAAGAACTTCTAAAATAAGGAAGAGATAAAAGTTACTTTTTTAAAAAGTGCAAACAAACGGGCTCTTAGTGCTCCTCAGTCATCGATAACTTTATTTTCCATTCCTCTCCCTCTTTTTATTCTCATATTCTAGTTTGATTCCTCGCCCTAAACTATACAAATCACATATTTTAAGTCCTCAACTAAACTGTAATGTATCATTTCATTATTCTTTTTGACAAAAAAATAAACAAACATATTCACGTAATATATAGCTGCTGCTATCAAAGGTAATCATTTTGAAGATTATATACTCTAAATTTAACAAAATTCTTTATTATTTCCTTGTTATATATAGGTACTTAATTACTAGTTATAATATGCTTAAGATAAAGACAATAAAATCCCTTCCACGAAAGATTATATTGTTGCTTGCAGATGAGCTTACATAGAATATATATTGAAATTGTATATTCTAATATTATTATCGTTAGGTGAAAGGCCTATCCAATAGAACCCCATATATAATGGCCCGTGAAGAACAAGAAATCAAGTTCTTCTAATCCCCAAACTTAGTAGAAAGCGACGGCTAATCCTAATGTCATTATCAAAATGTTCAAACAAATTGTTAATGGATCAATGAATATAAAAAGGAAGAAAGAAAAAAAGTCATTGTAACTAATCACTAGCATATCTGAGATTCCAACGCTCTGGCCCCTTTAACACGCAGAAACAAACACTACATAAGTTGCTTTCTTTGTTCTCAGTCAAAAGGATCCAGAAGGAGAATTAAATAAAAGAAAGAAACACTACCACGACATAAGGCTGGAAAAGTTATAACAAATGATATTTCCGATTGCAGTTTATCAATCATTTGCCTAGTGAATGTAATTCATATAAGGTGTCTGGTCACAGCCACAAAAAAGCTGGGGCCAAACAACACGCATAAAGTTTATGAACAGTAAATTTGCAAGCAAGCTTATTTTTTTTTTTATTTTAAATTAAATCAATAATAAATACATCTTTATTCTTAATAAATCAAATTTGCATGCAAAATGACAATAGAATTAAAAGGTAAAAAATAAAAACGAAATTTCATAAATTTGAGATTTAGGACCCATTTTGATGAGTTTTTTTTTTTTTTTTAATGAAACACTTATCATAAAAAATCTGTTTCGATGTTTGCTTTTTAAAAAAAGCCTAAGTTATAAAAAAGACAAAAACAATTTTTTTGAAAGTTAAAAATTTTAGCTTAAAAAAAAGTAGAAGTCTAAAGTCAAAATTTTATTACAAAAACCAAATATTTTTTTTAAAAACTATATAATATTATCTTTTATAAAAAATACTTCTAAAATAAATAAAATATAATTTTTTTTTTTTTAAATTCATCCAAAGGAGCTCTTAGAAGAAGAAGTGCCCCTCTTGCGGCTATTCAGATTTTAGACGCAATTTATGAGTAATTAGGACGAATGAAAATTGCAATAGATTTAATTTTAAGCCGTGATAATAAATTTGTTTATAAAAAAGTGCCCCCACATACTTAGCTTTTTCTCGCGCATTACTGGCATTAACGGATAAAAAGTATGGTCATGGATCGGCTTTCACATAACTTTGTTGACTGAAACTATGTTATCACTCTCTGTTTGTTTGTATGTTATTTTCCAATTATGTCACAGTCTCCAGCAGAACCTTTCTATATTTATATCTATCGTTAATTACAGGCTCTTATTTTTTTAGAGGGTATCAGACTTCGATATAATAATCAAGAAGGATCGAAGTTTTTTTTTTTTTTTTTAGTATGATAGCCAAATAAAATAAGAAAAATTCAGTCATTCGGCTTTCCTTTATTTTATTTTTTAAATATAAAGTTAATGAACTTAAATATTTAGAGTTTTGATAGAAAGCTGCGTTGGGGAGTTAGCCCGTAGAGAAATAAATAATAGGAAAAATATATTCTTACGTTGTAGGAGAATATTTTTTTTCTACATATACATTGATTTTCGTATTATTTTTTTATTTTCTTTTATAAATGAGTGAGTCTCACACATGATTATTTCTATAACATGAGCTTCTCTTTTATTACATGAGATTAATAAAGCCCTAAATAATAACATATAACGCCTCTTAGCTTTTTGCAGCTTTTATATATTTATTATTGCTTCTCTTGCTACTCCTCACAAAAGAGAATTAGAGGTAATCATGATGAGGATAGGGTCAAAAGATATTTGGAAGCTCGGAAAAACGTTCAATAGAATCACTGACTAGCACAGTGCAGAGTAACGGGCTTTTTGACCAGAACAGGAAATACCGAAGCAGGTTTTGGAAACAGTGAACGCCGTTAATTACATGCCTAAAATGGTTAATGTCCCACAACCACAGATAAACCTCGGGGATATGGTATCCTACTCCTACAGAATTATTTTAAATACTCTCAATTAATTTCTTGAATAATCCTCCTGCATATTAGTTAAATACTGAATGTTATTTTGTGCTTTTAAAATATTAAATACTTTTTTATGCAATGATATTTTTAAATATTAAGAAGAAGATGCTTTATCAAGAAATAACAAAACTACCTTCTAAATAAGCAAAACACAATTTTGGGTAGTAAATCTATTATTATTATTATTCTTGTAATAGTCATTGATTTTACTTCCATTATGTATTGTAAGATGAATTGGGACAGGATTTGGGGTACAGTACCTGAAGATCTATATCGAGAACCAAAACAAACCTTTCATTTTCGCTTTATTTTGTTTATGAGTGCCATTCCCTTTCTGGTTTTTCCATTTTTAGGCGAGGCATCATTCATTCACTAACCATGTCCATGGACATATACACGATTTAAGATTCTGTGCAGTGGGTGGCCAATTCGGTAACAGCCAAAGCAACCGTAACAGGTTTGACCAGCCACGGTGAGAATGACTGAATTTGAAACTCGCCACGTGAATCACCCAATCACAAGTTCAATTAGCATTTGTTTCATTTTTTTTTTTTTTTTTAAATATTTATTTTTTAAGAGATCTTTTGTCTCACTGGACACATAACCTCACACACGGCGTGAATGTGTGACGTGACGAATGTCAATTAATAGATTAGGAGATAAGATTTAGATTATTATACAACAAAATAGTTAATAGAGAGGTACCATGGGCTTTCCTTATTTTGCGATTCTTGTCTGTTCTCTTCTTTTAAGCCGTGTAAAAAAAAAAAAAACAATATTAAAAGCAGTGAAAGAGAAAAGAGAAGCACCAAGGAAAGACAAAAATATTCCTTTTTTTATTTTAATTTTAAAAATTATCTTCCAACTTTTACTTCATCGTTCATAATTCACTGCCTCAGTAATACAAGATTTATTTTTAGTTTATTTTTGAGGTGTGAGTGTGAGTGTGAGTGTGAGTGACCACATCTTTGAAGCCCTAAGAAAAATAATATTCTATATAGTCTTCTCTGTCCCTACTCGCCGTCTGCGATAAGAGGAAGCCCACCATCACACAAACTCACCAAAAACATAGCTCTGTGCTATAAACACACTCATACAGAGAGAGGGAGAGAGAGAGAGAGAGAGATTTTGTGATTGTTGTGAAATGGATAAAAGCTGTCAATCTTCTGCAGAGTCTACAACTACTAGTGTCACCACATCCTCTGCTACTGGTAGCAACAATACTAGTAGCAGAGAACATTATCTGAGGCACCTCAACAAGCTTTCTCAAAAGATCTCCAAACCCATCATTAAAAAACCAACCTTTGATTCTTCTACTTCTTCTCAAAACCAACAACAACAACAACAACAACAACAACAACCCCAACAAAACAACACCTTCAATAATCAGGGACAAGCACAGGCACAGGCACAGGCACAACAGAACCTGCAGCATCAACCACCTGTGTACAACATCAACAAGAACGACTTCAGAGATGTGGTTCAAAAACTGACGGGCTCACCTGCACACGACCGCATCTCAACACCCCCACCTATTCAACAACCCAAACCACCAAGCTCTCGCCTTCAGCGTATTCGCCCTCCACCGTTACCACAAATTACAAACCGCCCACCCTCGCTTCTCGGCCGTCCTCAACAGCCTCAACCGAACATCAACGTTAACGCCGTTTCCTTCAACAACTTTTCCGGGTTCGGAAGACCGTTATCTCCGCTACCGCCGTTTCCCACCGTCCACGCACCTGCTGAGTCTCCTATCTCCGCATACATGCGTGATCTGCAGAATCTGGTCTCCACCATGGATTCAACCTCGAAGCAGTTTTCGGGTTTTCCCTCCTTAGCTCCTCAAGCTCAGCCTCAGCCTCAGCATCAGCATCAGCCTTCGCCTCCGCCTCCGCCGGAGCAACAGCAGGGGATGGTTCCGTCTCAAACGCCGTCGGTGTTTCAGATGCCTTCTTCGCCGGTCCCTTTTGGATGCTTGAATTCGCCGCTATCGTCTTACCCATTGCTGTCGCCGGGTCTTCTGTTTTCCCCCAATTCGGGTCAATTAGGGTTTCCACAGCTTCCCCCCCTTTCGCCGTCGGTGCCTGTTCCCAGCCCTCGATGGAGAGGCCTTTGAACTTGTTGGTTCGGGTCGGGTGAGGTAAGCATGGTCAGAATCATCAATCATCTAGTTTCGGCTCTCTCAGGTTTTAGGATTTGTTTATTGTGGGTTCTGTTGTTACCTGTACATGGTTTTAGGTGGTGGTGGAGAGAATGGGAATGATAATTTATTCAATTTCTGGTGGTTGGACTCAAACTAGTCCACAGCTGCTTAGTTTATTCTGTAAATGGGGATATCAAAGACATGAGAAAGGAACAATTTTTCATTTGTTTCTGCTTTTTTGGGATATGGGAAGAAGAAGAAGAAGAAGAAGAAGAAGAAGAAGAAGAAAAAGATTAGATGTTATACAAATATAGTGGGATGGATCATGCTGATTTTAATATAAAAACTTTATTGCTTTATACATATCTATTTCTGATGTTCTTTTTCTAATTTACAATTTCATTCGCGTAGTTGTCCTGGTTGTGCTGATATTATCATTTATTCCTTTGCAACTCGTTTTTAACACTTCAATTAGTTAGTTTTAAGATCACGGTCCTTTAACGTTCCTTTTTGAGGAACTGTGACTACCTACTGTTAGGCTTAAAGTGGAACTAGTTGTCTGCTTCAATTATGAATGGTTAGGGATGCGTGTTATTCCAAGGTGTTGTACTCTTGTTGCATTCCTTAATAAAGCCTGGCTTTGGACAGGTTTCGTTGGAGAAACTTTGTTTTATAAGACCTGGTTGGCTGGCTTTTGGATTGATTCTTCTGCTGGTAGCAGCGTCCTAAACATTTAGTTGTACGAGGTTGAAATTTTTCTACTCAACCTTAGCATGTTAGTTTATGTTGTTCCAGAACAGGATAGTGTTTTTGCTTGCAAATGTACCCAAATTTTTTTGTTTCTGGCCTGCAACTTAATGTTGATGCTGATGCAATGGAACGACAAACAACCGCGAGTTAATGTCCCACAATATAACATCAGCATTTAGGATTTTTTGTGCATATCACATAGGCATTGTTTTTTTTTTTAATTTATTCCGCTATATATTCTTGGCGGATGCTTCTCTATTTTGGTTCTTGGTTTGCATTTTGAGGCTTCATATGCTAAGGATATTGGCAGTGATTCTTTGATTTTTTATGTGATTTTATTTTTGGGCTGATCTCAACTAGTTTGGGATAAAGGTTTTGTTGATGTTGATATGTTTATTTTTGGGCTGACGTTGGTTGTGGTTCTTTAAACTTAGTCTCTTGTCTAAAATATTTATATGTTGAAACATTGATTCTATAATTTGATGATGCAGCACGGATGTGGTGTCTGTTGTGGATTGTGGAATTCAAGATAAGTGCTGTTGATAGTACAATATGCTAAAATACTATCTTGTTAGAATACTGTGTCAACTCGAAAGAGTAGGACTTAACTTTAGAGGGATCTTGTTTCATTGCCGTTCCTCCTAGGTGTTCTCAAATCTTTCTCTTCCAATAAGCAAAATATTAAATGATGAATTGGAAAACTAATTGAAGCTAGTGTTGTAGGAAGAATTTATGTTTCTGATTAAACAAAGAGAGGAAATTGCTCTGTTTTCTGTTCCATCTGGCTTATATATCTTGGCCTCAAAACTTTTCCCTTTTCTCCTCCGGAGGGAGGGAACTGGGAGAAGTGATTTATGTGCATTGCTTTCTGGTATTGAGTAGGGATATATGATTGCAGAAAGATCATTACAAAATATCAGGTAATTTTCTGAAGTCTTTGCTCTCTGGAATGCCATTTAGTTCCCATCCTATAAACAAGTTTAAAAGTTCAGTATATGGTGATTTATGAAAACTATTGATTCCTTTAGTTTTGAAAAGTGTTTCTCTCATACCTGTTCAGATATGCAAAGTTGAGCTATGGTTTTAATTTTAAATGCTAGATTCTTGTGACACAAGAACTCTTGATTCCATTAGGGTTAGAATGTGTTTCTCATCCGTGTTCGGATCAACTACCAATCTTTGTGACACATAGGTTAACAACTGGAGAGTAAAATTCTATGCAAATAGTTGGGAGTTAATAAGCCAATTCTTTTTTGGGATGGAATATTTGTATTTATTTTTTTCATGTCTACTTTATCAATTTTTATTCACATTATTAGATTACAATCTCAACCAATAATAGAAGCGGTGGGAGATAGAAAGAGTTGGTTTGTGACTGATCTAATAATGCGGATCGTGAGAAATCGGTATTTTTTTCTTCTCTTAAACTCAATCAAAAATAAAAAATAAAAAATGAAGCAGTGTCTCTTGAGATATATAGTCCCACATTGATTAGATGGGCAACTAATATGGCCTTTATAAGGCCTTGGGCACTCCCACCCCCTGAGCTAGCTTTTGGGGTGGTGTATCCCAAGTTTCTTTACATTAAACCAAAAATGGACCTGTGCAATTTCCACACTTCTAGTCTAAAAGGCTTTTGCGTGAGGCAGCGTGTTGAGATATATAGTCCCACTAGATGGGCAACTAATATGGCCTTTATAAGGCCTTGGCCACTCCCACAGCTTGAGCTAGCTTTTGGGGTGGTGTATCCCAAGGTTCTTTACAGTGTCTCTTGATATTGCTCTCTCAACCTGCCTCCTTATTCCCCTGATTAACACTCGGCTATGATTCATTTCCAAATCGTTATGGTCTTTGCACTTCGAAATCAAAATATAGGCAAGCTGGTTTAGCCACTAGTGATGTAGTCTTATCTGAAATGAAAGTTAACTTCCCCAACTTTATTTTTTCTATGATGACATTTACAAACATTAGGATTACCACGCAATTTAATATGGCTTTTTAACTTGACAATGGAAAAAACGCAACTCAAAGCAATGTTGTTCGTGCCTAATAGGAGACCGCTTGAGTTGAAAAATAACAATACCGGGCAATTTGAATAGTCTAATGATATATTAGACACTTCAAGTTCATTCTCAAAACCGAATTGTTGGTTTGTTTAATTATTTTAGACCAATCAGTACTGGTCAGAATTAATCAAAATCGAGTTGAATTAGCTGGTTTAATAGGTTGAATCAATTAATTGTAAAATTATTATTCGGTGCTTTTTCATGTTTCATAGAAGTTTTTATACATATTATGTCAACTATTTTTATGATTTCGTCAAGTTCCACCAACTGATTTAAAGAGTTAGAGAAGTCTTGCCACTGTATTCTGTAGTCTAGTTTTGACGACATTATTTTCAACTTATTTAAATGTATATTTATCCGAAAGTGGAATTATCATTGTCGATATAATTTTATGATTGAGATTGTGATAAAAATACATACACTTACTGCTCCCTTGACTTTCATTTATTATTTTTAGAGTAAAGTACTATTTTGGATCCTCAATAAATATCGTCATTTAATTCCTTAAGAAAAAAAAGTCGACTTATGATCCCTCTGAAATTCAAAATAAACCCATGTTAGTCCTTTTGAGGAACTGACATGAATCTTCTTTAAATTTGAGAGAAATCACAATTTTGACTAACCGAGTCTATTTTGAATTTGAGAGAAACCACAATTTTGACTAAGTGAATATATTTTGAATTTTAAAAGGACCACAAGTCAACTTTCTATTATAAAGGATTAAAATGAGTCCCATAATTTTTGTTGAGGATCCAATAGATACTATACTTTTATTAATTTCTCTGTTGTGTATTGCTAAATCAATATGATATTTCTCTTGGGAAGGAATTGTTAAATGCTCCAAGACAAATGGTGTGGATGGATCTTACAAGGAAGCAATCCGTGTTTTGGAGGAAGCTAAGGAAATTCTTGTTCCTTGCTTTTTGTTTCATTCCCCCTTGTTAGATTATGAACTATGAAATCATTGTTTGAGTTGTAACTTAAATTTGTTTTGAAGGTAGTGGATTCTTAATTTGGTATTACAACTTCATTGATCAATTGATTAATTTTGGTCATTGTCATCCTTACTAAGACACCAATTTTTGTGATAAATAAATAACAATTTTTGTCCCCTTTAGGGAGATAGTATATGCTAGTTAGGGAAGGGAGATTTGAACCTAGTTCTCCACCTTTGGTAGAAAGGTTACCATTTTAAGCCAATGCACAAGTAATATTTAAGCACAAAATTTAAGTAGTCATGTTGTGTGTTCATGTTTCAAACCAATCGTAGGCACTATTGACTTGCAGAAGCTATAATTTTTTTTTCTAAGTAGTTTTTAGTTTTTGTAAAAGCTTTAATTTGTGCAGCACATTTTTTCTCTTTTGACTGTAGCACAAGAAACTGAAGATCGAGAGAGTGAAGCCTTTCTGTCACTCAATGATTCTATTTATTTTGGGCATTAATGTGGATGAAAGAGCGTCATGCGAATTCTGAATGATGTTTTTTCATTGATTTGGATGGAAGCCTAACCGACGCGCACAATTGTCAATCTTAAAAGGTTTGGTCAATAATTCAAATATCACTCGGTGTTAACTAGGGGCTATGCGCATATGTAAAATTTTCCTTTCCATTTCCTTTGGCGGGATTCCGACCTATTCTTTATAACAAATTTATATTTTACTTTTTGGTGCGTTATAGTTTGGTATTTGAGCGTATTAATATCTCAAAACCTTTCACAATTGAGAAAACTCCTTAACAATTGCTTTCTTCAAGACTATACGTGAGAGATACTTGCATACTTTTTTTTCATTGTAAAATTTCTGCCTGCACTGGAGTTATATGCATTAATGTCAAATTCAATCGGAGGGGATATATTATGACATAAAAAGAATTCAAATGAGATTAGGTTGAAACTGAAATTCAAAAAAAAATAAATTATAATTGAATGATTTTAATCTATGCAAAAGAAAAGTATTATGATGAAATGAAGTAAATTTTTATGTCGCATAACATTATAACTAGCTCAAATCATTATTCAAAGTGTAGAAAAATAGTTAGGGCTTGTGGCATGTAGTACACAAACAATCGTTTCGCTTTCATCGAATATTAGGGCATGTTTGGTGTATAGTATAGGATAAAGCCAGATAGTATAAGACTTGATTGAATTTTAATACTATCCAGTGTTTGACACGATATTGTATAAAATAATATATTGTATAAGATAATATCATCTAGTATTTGGTAATGCACCGTATAATACTATATATGATAAAAATAAATATTTTTAATAAAAATATCCTTTAATAAAGAATTTATATAATTCTTCAAAAAATGTCATATGATATTAATTTTTATAAAAATTTATTGATCAGTGTGTGTCCAAAATATAAATTAATTTTTATAAAAATAAAAATATTCAATATTTTAAAAATTAATAAATTGAAAAATTAATTTTTATTTTAATAGATTAATATTAAAATAATATATTAATTTTTTAGAATTACATTATGTTAATACATCAATCTCTTATCAGGCTTTATCCCTCACCCTTAGGCCCGATTAAGTTATACATCATTTTGATGTATTAAGGGATTATGTTGTATAAGCTTATACTATACGATGATCACATCAAACAACTGAAAATGTCATAACGTATAATATAAGCTTATACTATCATGCTTTATACGTCATACCAAACAGTCCCTTAGCTATTAAAAGTGACTTTAGAAAGCAGGATGCTAAATTGCTACTAAGTTCTAGGACGTAATCTGAGATAAAAACAAAAGGTTCGATGTTTTTTATACGGGGAAGGATTTGTTAATTTTTTTTTTATAAATTACACTAGGTAAAACTGGCCATACACTTTTGATTGAAGTATGACCGGTCATACTTAGTGTAGTTTGTAAGACTTTGTAAACAAAAAGTTTGTAAATATAATTTTTCCCTTTTATATTATAGAAAATAAAATTATCTTCTATACACACACATAAAAATATGTGGGATCCATATGAGGTCATATGAAGAGAAGAAAGAAAAAAATGACCCTCATATTTAATATTTTATGTGTATATAAAAAATAATTTTATCATTAAACCCAAAAACAAATACATCACATGATATTTTAACATATTTAATATGGGTTTCAATTTTCTGATGCGCTAGGAGAAAATTTTCTCATGTTGTAGAAATATCTTATGTGGGGCCCACATCTATTAAAAAAATAAAAAAATAAAAAAAAATATTGCATAAAAATCAAAGGGTCACTAATAAAAAAAAATAACACACCTACGACATGAGAAAATATTTTCCCATTTAATATTATGATAAAGGTTGATATTGAGGTCGGTGAGTCAGGCAGGTTAACAGGGAGCTGTCAAACCCGTACTTGGCTCATCACGCGATTCGGTGGATTACAATCACGCCAAAGAATTTCCTCTAACCAAAACACAAAGGTATAACGTCATGTATCACGCTGTCAAGAGACAACATGTAGAAACCCAGCCGTCCTCCCATGTATGTTCTCAGCGGTGACTGTATTGTGACAAATTTCAACTATAATGACGGTCGACTCTACCTGGAGTTGGACTCAATTATGCTTAAGTAAGGATTATAGGTAAAGTAGCACTTTGGGATATTCATAACATTGATTAAAACCATTTATCACAGAACCGATTAACGATTACCATACGAGGCAAAATTGTTTACTTCTGGATCATTAATTTGTGTTAACTATGGTAGTTGCTACTACAAAAGCAATTGACGGAAAACCCGTCACGGGAAAAGAGAGAAGCATCTATTAATCTGATTTTAGTGTATTAATTAGCAAATCATTCCAAAACAATACAAAGTTAAAAATTATACTTCTAAGAAAAAATTTCTGCAAATGCAGCTCCCAGTGTTCCAGGATGTTAGACCTAAACGATACGTGTAAGAAAGACATGAGGCACATTCTAACCGCCTCGCACAGCAGACCTTCTAACAAAATGAAGCGGAAAATCCTCAGAATATTAAACGAGTAAAGCAATTTCGATCGGGATGAATAATACAGATTTAGAGGTTTCAGTTGGTATACAAATAAGGCGAACATCCTCACTAACTTTTAATCAGCGACATGAAGTTTACTAAAGAAGATAATCTTAAAATTCCAATTCCATATAATAAAACTTCAGAGTCCTCAAGAAAATAGGCAATTTGAAAAACACTTAAAAATGGAAGGACAAACTAAAAGAGCCCAGTACATCCATATTTCATAGCAGACATGAATACCTAAAATCTCAGTACCCAACGAGATTAAGAAGAAGCTCCTTCTCCCTTCAAAAACATATAGTGGAGAAGTTCAACTCTAATTAGCAGTAAAATATATTTACTGCTGTTCATCCGGTTTCGGTGCTGCTTCTTTAATTTCATCTGCTCCATCATCCTGATACCACATCAAAATATAAACCAAAATCAATATATTGATTATGTAAAGAAAATGAAAAAAAGAAGAAGAAGAAGGACGTGAACAAGATTTATGGCAGACTCAAATCAATACCTGCATGTCAGAGGTCCAAAGGGTGAGGTTATCACGAAGAAGTTGCATGATCAAAGTGCTATCCTTGTATGACTCCTCTCCCAGTGTATCCAATTCAGCAATTGCTTCATCAAAAGCCTAGTGAATATCGAAAGGAAAAGATTCTTCATGAGTATGTAATATACCATTACAACAGAACAATTCATATTAAAGTTATGCTCTTGCTACTTGAACTAGAACATTTCGAAACGCAAACTAAAAGAATACATTCCATGGGGACAAATACCCAATGTATCCAATTCAGGTATTCATCTTTTTTGGTTACAAGTACCCAGGGTAAGTAGTCGAATATTCATTAGTTGTTGGCTATATTCACCGGACTTCCAACCATTTATTGCAAAATTAACCGTTTGACAGCGCATTTTAGCTAAAGTACCGATAAGGGCACCAAAGCAAACTCCCTCGAATCCAAGTAATATCACTGTTGCTTCAACATTAACGAAAAGTAATACGGAGTTGCCATAAAGTTATACCAGTTAATAGAGAAAAATAGTTGCAGATTCCACTTCAGAGGGCCTAATTTCTTCATTTTCTCAGCAAACATCCAAAACTTCGATCAAAAAATATAGTTAAAGAAAAACACACAACAGAGGACATTATATTCAGTCTCTATAAATCTAACCTGTTTTGCAAGGTTGCATGCACGATCAGGAGAGTTAAGAATTTCATAGTAAAACACAGAGAAGTTCAGAGCAAGGCCGAGCCTAATTGGATGAGTTGGAGGCAGTTCGGAATTTGCAATGTCCTGCAAAACAAGAGGTATGCGTTCACTCGTCAAAAACGATTGTGAAACGTTGCAATAAAAGGCCACAACGAAAATCTTTCAACTCAAATTGTACAAAACGAAAGACGCACAAATATTTCACATGCAATTGGGGAAAATTAGTGGCCAAAATTCATAATAGCCAAAGGATGAAAAATCAGCATAACAGACGAAGATATTTTTTAAAACAGTAATTGGAACATGAATAACCGCACCACAGAACAGCAGAGAGTAGAGAGTACAATATGAATTAAGATAATCATATAGATTTGATAAACAGAATTACACGAGTTGCATAACAGTAAGTAACGATCGCAAATTTGAAGAATAAACCGAACAGATCTGGATCGCAGAATCATAGAAAACGAGAAAAGCAAAGAAAAACGGTTAACCTGAGCAGATTTGTAAGCGGTGAGGGTGCTCTCTGCGGCCTCCTTACGCTCGGCGCCGGTCTTGAACTCAGCGAGGTACCTATGGTAATCGCCCTTCATCTTGAGGTAGAAGACCTTGGAATCACCAGAGGAAGCGGAAGGGATGAGGCGGGTATCGAGGAGCTTGAGGATGCCGTCGCAGATGTTGGAGAGCTCAGACTCGATCTTGGATCTGTAGTCGCGGATAACAGAGACGTGGTCCTCGTTGCCGCGGCTCTCCTCCTTCTGTTCGATGGAGGAGATGATGCGCCAGGAGGCGCGTCGGGCTCCGATGACGTTCTTATACGCGACGGAGAGGAGATTCCTCTCCTCCACCGTGAGCTCCTCGTTGTCAGCGGCGGCGGAGACCTTCTCCATGAACTCCACCATTTCTTCATAGCGCTCGGCTTGCTCGGCAAGCTTCGCCATGTACACGTTCTCTTCGCGAGGCGTGGGAGCGGCCGCCATTGTCGAATCCTAGAGAGAGAAAGCGAGATCTGATTAGGGATTTGAAGAGGGAGAGAGGGAACGATGAGGATGAGGAAGACGAAGACGAAGATGACGAAAGGGTGAGGGTGGTTTTTTAGGCTACTGCGTCCGATAAATGCGTTTTGGGAAGCGTGGGTGGGGTCGTTTCAGAGATGCAATAAGGACCGTTGGATCAATAATTTAATATTGACAAATTAATTATCAATATATGGAAATTGGAATTTCTTGTTATTGTGATCTAAAAAAAGAAATAGATACAGCTGTCAAACACGGGGTTTTGATACTCTCTGTGTAGTGTGTGGCGGAAAGGTTGCTCTCTCTCTCTCACACACACTTGTAAATCGATATTCTTTTTTATAACCAGGAATAGTATTCGTTTTAGTTGGTTTGAAAAGTTTCAACTTTGAACCAAAAAGGTCACCCCATTCATCAATTCAATTTTGGAAAGGAAAATGAATGGGCTGGGTTGGTTGATAATGGGCCCTTTTCAAGATTGGATTCTACTTGACAATGCTTGGGCCCTTAAAAGTGCTTTTCACTGTAACTTTTCCTCTCCTCTTTTTCTTTCATCGGTCCTCGTTAATCAAGAATTAAAAAAGTGGTAGGTCATACATACTAGGCACTGGTCACTTCTCTACTTCTCATATCCAAAAGTCTGGTAAACCTGCAACCCCGCCCCTAGTTTTTGCTTAATAATGTTAGTTGCGCAAATTACATATAAATATAATGTCATAGTAATTTTTGTTATATAATATGCATATGCTCTACTTGTATTTATTTTAATTGGATGGTTATGGTTAGATTCAAATGCAACCAACCAAATAATAGTTTTTTATTATTAAAGTCTTGACAATTTGTATAAATATAGTTAAGCGCAGAGCGAAAAGTACTATACGATGAGTTATGGTGCTTTATTGTGAGGGTGGAAAGCAAATCAAGTTTTTGACTTTTTGTTGGAGGTTACGTCCTAGAGTTTAATAACAATTTAGTTCAATTAATCACTATTAGAAAAATAAAAACCTATGAGCATTGTTGTTGCATGAAAAAGAAAGGAGGTATGACCTTTTAAGGACGACTTGGCTATGCATGTTTGACGTTTTGCTTTAATTGTAATTCATCCTCCACTCTAATAAATCATTTCTTTCATGCAACTTGACAAAGTTATCGGTAGAGAAGTGAAGTGTCTGAATATATCTTACAAATTGTTAGGTCTTGTTTGGAATGAACACCAATTACTATTTTGGTGGTTGGACAAGGGTGTGGATTATTGATACAAACCTTGGATAATTTCACCCCAGCTTAAGAAATAGGAGAGTTCTTATAAACCCTATATTAGTCACTTATATAATTAATTGGGACTCGAGTCTCATACCTTGTAATTGAATCGTAACAATTATACTGTTATGTTGAATATGGATTGGACTGGTATCACAATATAAGACTCAAGTGTATGAGATAATGCTTATATGGCTTGGTGTGCATGGTTGAATGCAATGTGACTGAAGTTATCTCCTTAGGTACTGTTTATATATTTATAGAAGCCTTGTGATACAATTATCATAGTGATCGTGGCCTTAGTGTAGTTTGGTTATGGGGATGATCATGGAAATCAGAGGCAATATGTCCCCACGACCCAGGTCTATGGGCTTCGACCCAAGCCGAATACACCTTATCTGGGTGGCGGAGTCTAAATTCTCTAAATGGGCCTAAACCCTGAACCTAAACCCAATGGGCCCGTCCGAGTGTATATCCGGAACAGCTCTTTTTGTTACCTCTTATACTAAACTGTTGTTCTATGATTAAGCATGTGCTTAGTTTGGTATTTATCCAACGAAATTCCAGTTCAAACAAGTAAATATGAACTATAAAAATAATGTTTGAATACTTACTTTTAAAATCCAATTTGGCTAAAGAATCTTATTACAGCACAAGAATCTCATACTTTCTTTCACAATCAACATTTGTGTTGAGTATTTCAGTCATATTCTTAACTGTCAATTTTCTAACTCTGCCCTCTAAGTAGAATCTCCCGTCTTGCTCCAAGATTTTCTGGCCGGTTCTTTGTAATAGAATTTTTTATTCACCGAAAAGAAATATAAACTTTAGGGATAGTATCAACTTACACTTATATAAGAATAAAAAATCTTACACTAAATCTTAACTATTGATGCATCTAACGGCAGATATTTATTGAGAATTAATAATTAATTAAAGAGTTAAATCCAATAAATCTTAATCATTAGATGCATAAAAATCAACCATGAAGATATAGTGTAAGACTTGTTATTCTTACAGTAGTATAAGAATATTCTAACCCCAAAACCCTAAACTTTATAATCATTTCAGCAATTACAAGTTTAAAAGTCTCATTATGGTCATAATTATCCAAACTATTAATTTAATCAAAATAACTTTAGATAAACCATCTAAACATAAATCATTTCACTTCGAATCCATTTTTAACTAAAATTAATTTTACAAAATTAGAATAATCAAATCAAGAATGGAAGCGCTCACTCAAATACACACTTAATAATTATTTGCTGTTATCAAAAAAAAAAAAAAAATTATTTGCAAAAATAATTGCTGACAATATGACATTATCAAACACCATCTTCCCCAATAAGAAAAACCAGGAGCTATCAGTCATAGAGAGTAATGCACTTCAATAATAAGTTCTAGGACAAAATAAGGAATATCTATCAGAATATATTTAAATAAAATGTAATTTTGAATTTATAAAAAGAAAATTGTGATTCAACTGGGTTTATTTAAGCCAAGGAAAAAAATGCAGTAACTCCACAACTGCATCAACTGTAAGCAGGGGAACGCTTTATTACGAATTCTCAAACAATACAATCAACAAAAAAGCTAACAGGCAACCAATTGATATGTTAAATTCCTTTCTTTCTTTCATTTTTTTTTTGGTTGGCTACTAGACAAGTTAAACATATATTTATCACCGGGGCTTTGACATGCGATCAGGTTCCCAAAACATTTAAATGCAGCGAATGGTCAAGGAAAACCTTTGTAATTATTCAACTCCCCCCACACTGTCAGCTCAACTTCTTCCCATGACTTTGTTGATCTCAGTTCATCCCATATGCTAAAAATAGCTCCCAAGACATTGTCATCATGCAAAATACAATAGCACCTACAATTGCAAAAGAAAATGAAGAAATCCAATTGAGTTACTTCAACAACTGTTTAGTTTATGAAGGGCGGGGACAAAGGCAAACATCTTTTTCTGCGCAGGCACAAAAGGTTGTATCTTCTAACACTAATGTTTAACTCACAGTAAAGGTAATACTCTTAATAATTGGCCAATTGAAAAGTCTGTAATTCTTGGCCGTACAAAGATCAGTTGATTTTCTGCATCAAGGCAACCCAAATCATTTCATATGCATGTAGAACAAAGTCTTCATTGCTTTTCACAAATCACATGCGATCGACAAATTCACAATTACCAATTTATCAACAAGAACTGGGATGCATTGATCTGCATTTATAGACTACTTTTTGAGTTTCAATTCTGAATTATCTAAATTTTTTTATGAAATATTGTAAAGGCGGCGGTGCAACGTGAAAAATTATTGACATTAATGAAGTACTAAAAATCATCCTGATTGGGCAATGGACATCCATCTTCTCAGCTATGGCTTAGCAACCTTTCCGGAGAGCAAATGACTTCCATTGACTTATAGTTAGATTATTTCATATTTCCAGATAAACCAATACATGCAAATTGAAATACTTCGAGTTGATAAAAAATTAGTTATGCGAGAGAATTATGGAGACAGTTACTTACATAGCAATATATGAAAGTCGGCCAAACTTTTGACCACCCTCTGTTGGCTTTGATATGTTACTAGCAAAAGGAAGTTTGTAGCTTTCTAAAAATCGCTTAAGGAGATTCGAATCACCTCTAAACACATCCAAATAAATTGGTATCAAGTCAAAAATAGGATCACCTGCAAAATAAATGAAAAAAGTCGGCTAAAATAACACCAAAGAGAAATAACATTAGAATACTTTCACGGCAATGTTACTTTTAGAACATATCTCCGCCAAGAGTTTAAGAGGTGCTTTAAATAAAGCAGGAATAGATCCTCTCATGTTAAGTGGTAGCAAGTGGTTCTGATTATTTCTTAAAGTTGGTGCAAATTTGTTGTGAAGAAAATTCGAAACTAGAATATTTTGCTTTTATTTCTCATTTTGTAACCCTTTGTTTAAGCTGACGGAAGCCACACATAGCTGGTGCATTAATACTACAGGTTCATTTAAATAGGCTGAAAACGAGCCAACCCGCGAGCAATTTTCGAGCCAACCCGCGAGCCAATTTTTGAGCCAACTCGCGAGCTATTTCTTCAAGCCAACCCAGGAGCCATATTTTTGAGCCAACCCTAACCCAACTCAGGCCGGGTTGGATTTTCTGTCTCGTTTTTTTTTCGAGCCAACTCTAACCCGACTCGTTTTTTTCGAGTTGTATGCGGTTTAGGTCGGGTCGAGCCAGGTTGGCCCGTTTTGCCAACCCTACTCTCACGGTTGTCAAAACGTAGTGTCGAAACGTAAAAACGGACGTTTCTACATTTTTTTGACCAAAAACGTGTCGAAGCGGAAGTAGAAACGGGATCTGGGTCGAAACGGTTGAAACGTAATGTCAACTCGGTAAACTCGGTTGACTCGGCGAGTTTACCGAGTCGACTCAGTTCTAAAAAAAAAAAAAGAAATCCCTGTCGTCCTTGCTTCTTCACCCAGTTGCATCGTTCTTCTTCTTCGCCCAGTTGCAGCGCTGCAGACATCACCATCTATCTTGTAGTGCTGCACTGTGCTTCTGCTCGTGTTGCTGTGCTTCTGCCTTCAACTCTATCATAGTCACTGCACTTGTTCACAAGCACCCATCTTGTAGCATCCCTTTCAATGGTCCATTAGTTTTTCCTAATCTTGCGCTTAAAAGTATGCCTCTTTCCATCTTTTCGCTTTCACTGCTGTTATTACTTATCCTATATTCTTAGCATTTTCTACCGACATAAATGGTTAGAAAAAAAATTATATTTCATTCTATATACATGTACATGACTATCACCTAATTGAATGCATTTCTTTTTTTCTTTTTTTACTACATGAATGCCTTTCTTAGTTTTTTTACTACTAATTATTACAAATTATAATTGTTAGAATATACTAAAAGGGTTTTATTAGTGTTATGTTACATGATTTAAGTGTTGTTTCCAACACACACACAAAAATGGAGAGAGAAAGTGGAATGATGAAAGAGAAAGAAAAACATGTGGACTCCACCTCTTTAATGTGTGTGTAGGAAAATGATGTTATATCATGTTACATGATAAACATAAAACCCATACTAAAAACATTGGGTGAAAGTTGTTTTATAAATTATATATTATAATACCATTCTATATAATAAAAACATTGTTAGAATATACTAATTATAAATTATAATTCCTTTCTATATATTGGTGTATTTTATATATATATATATATATGGGAAAAATATTTCTCAAGAAGTTTGAGATAAGTTATTTTTGTTCGTAGGGCTTATCGTTTCTCAAGCTGCTTGAGATAATTTTATCTCCGGCAACTAAATCATAACCGTACAAAGATGGATCAATGGTGATAAAGGAAGAGAGAAAAAAAGAGAATCATAACCATTTAAAGGTGAATCAATTAATATAAGGAAATAAATAAACAAAATGACGTAATTTTAGGATGGCCGGAGATAAACTTATCTCAAGTTGCCGGAGAAATATTTTTCCCATATACATATATATATATTATTTTTTTGTTCATAGTAAACTCTTACGTTTTGTTTACGTTTTACGATTTTACGTTTCTACTCACTCCTACCGTTTCTACGTAGACTCTACGTTTTAACAACATTGATCTCTATCTGCATTAATGTTAATTGGACCCCACCTATTTAATACATATAAAGAAAGAAATAGATACAAAAATTTCACATGACCTACTCATGTGAAATTTCAACATGAGAGGATCCATTCCCAAATAAAACGGAGTCAATCATAAATAATTGTTCAATTAATTATAAATAGATTAGACAGACAAATCAGACTAAGGTAAAACAATAACTAATGCATACGAGACAACTTGCTGACAAAGAGACAGACAATCCCAATCGACTGATTCAAAAGGTTACAAAAGAATGAAAAGAAAGTATGAAAACACCATAGAAATTAGAAAGAAAAATATTTTGGGAAAATTATACAAAAGGAATTATTGGTTAAAGTATTTCCAGTTTAAGAACCATTAACCACTTATTTGGTTAATGATGTTGAAAGAGTGGTTAATGAGTAACCACTAATTGGCTTAACAAACTACTGGTTAATTATTCCTAAATTGCCAAGAATATGCATGTCAAGGTCAACAATCACTTCAGATCAAGAATTAAACAAGCAAAATCTTAATGATGATTACTACGCGCAGAACAGCATGCATTAGCCTGAAAACCATAAAAATGGTGCAGGAAGAAAGGAAGCCATAACCACAGGAAAATTAAATAGTACTTGGGGTTAATAACATAGTCGTATTCTTGTTTTTGAGAAAACGCAACATCAGTTCAACTGTACCGATTAATAAATAAATAAAAATTCCAGTAGATATTGAAAGCACTTGATAAATTATGACGACTTATCATAACAACGTTCCAATATAAGTCAATTCTAATAAAAATGAGCATTCTTGCAGAAGTTGGATGAAAATTCTTAGAACGGATGGGAAGGGAGAATTACTGACCTATCGAAATATCACTGAAATCAAGGATGTAGCTTGGACACCAGGATTTCACTTCATCATAGTTACTCACAAAACCATTGTCCACCAGGGCAGTATCTTCTTTATTCCCACTGGAGGTAGAACAAACCATTGATGGTTCCATGTAAATGTTATCATCCATAATGTCAGAGTGTATCCAGGAACAAGGTTTACAAACACCGCTTGCAAAATTCTGAAGTCAATAAAAGTTGCATGGATTTTAGAAAACTAAACTTACTCAAGCATATCCATTAATAAAAAATTATTTCGGAATGTACGAGTTTAGAAGAAACCTCCGTTATATTTAGCAGCTTAGTAAAATCAGGAGGGATATATTCATCAATTTTCTCTATTAGTTTGCCAGGAATTGGATCTCCCCTACAAAATTTTAGTTACAAGCATGAGAGACCATCGTACAAATAAAAAACAGTCAACACAATCATTCATCATAGAAACTAGCATGTTACAGAAGCACATCGGCAGAAGCAACAAACGAAACACAATTATCATGCATGAATAAAGTACAATGAAAAGACAGTTTATGAATAATAGATAAACAGAGCTACTAAAATTGGCAGTTTTTTAAGCTGGAAAAGTCATAAAAATTTAATAAATAGACTCCTTTTGAACTTTAAACTTCAAAGTGCTCAGAAGATCATTAGATTGACAATTGTATGCATAAAAAAGATGGTGTTTTTCCTACTGTGCATTTCTTACATATCATGAAATTCAAACTACTCTTTTAACAAGAAATCAGAGAGCCCTAGAGAAGAAAGTTACCACTTGGTCAAACGGCTTGAGACATCCTTCCTCTTCTTTGTTAAGGTTCTGGTGAAGACTCCCCATTCTGCTGCAGTGTTTGAATTATAATTAACAGTTGCAATACAACCATTGGTCTCAGGCAGGCTAAATTCATGATCAGCATCAGAGAAAGATGAAATATTTAAAGGAGGATGTGGCAAAAGATGAAGGTGGCGCAGCTGCTCCCCCAAGAAGGCGGCCAAGTTTGTTGTATCTTCCCATGATAGTTTGTCTCTTCTGCAAGAGAACGAAAATAAAATCAATAAGATTCAGAAAAGAGAACTATGTTACTTAAAATTAGCAATTTGAAATGCTAATCTGGGTGATGAAATTATTAATAAACCACGAGGCTAAGACTTACAACTCTGCAAACATATTCCCTTCACATCGTTTTGTTATCATATATGGCCATATGCTTGAGTGACCACTAACTGATCCATCGACCAGCATTCCAGCATTCCTATACTCTAACTGTTTCTTGCTCCATACCCCAAATGAGAAACCATCAACATCGCATTTCTTCCTGATAAGATTGCTCTCGGCAATGACATCAGGAACTCCTTTTCCATCCCAAGTTAAATTGGTATAAGATCCATTTTCAAGATAAACAATCCCACTGGCCAAAACATCAGGAATATGTTTCCTGAGAGGGGAGTTGACTTCATGCAGCAGACTGTAAAATTCTAGCTGTAAATTATACAATATTAGAGGTAGATTTGTACAGCAGATGCAATATAAACAAAATGTTGATAAAGTACCTCTGTGCCTAAACCATAAAGTGAAGCTTCCAGTCCTCCTTCGACAAAAATCTTAACAACAGAGTTTCCCACTAGATATACCTATTTAGAGAATGGACAACGTTCCCAGAGTTAGAGAGAGACTTCATACTCCACAAAGTCTATTACTCTATTAGATAATGAAGGATCATACTATAAGCCATTCTCATGCCCAAATTCAACCATAGAACCTAAAGAAACACAGCTAAGTAATTAGATTTCATATTTATAGCAGTGCAAAAACCATGTCACAATATTAATGCTTACTAGAGGGAAGGGAAACACAACAATGATATGAACTTATAAGATAGGGTGAAAAGATCAACAACAACTAAAAACCCATCTAATCTTGAAAGAAACAGGCGCTTCGCATATTGCTGAGGCTAGGCGCAGGATCTTTGCCTCTTTAAGGCACCTTCAACAAGATACTCTTCTCTCAGTTCTCTGATGCTTAGTGGAGCACCTCAAGAGGTGCCAAATGGTGATCCAAGAGTTTATTTCTATTTTTCCTCAGATGGCAGAAAAAATAAAAGGACCTAAACTAAGTACCTTACAGCAGTAAAAATAAAAACAGATATAGTAGTTCATCTTCATCAAAGATCTTCTGGTCCAAAGCCGTGAAAAAAAAGCCCAGAGGTTTTTTTTGTGGGGGGGAGGAGGGGGCGGGGAGCATTGTAATGTGATTTTGTGATGGAATAAAAATACAGAATGAAGCAGTATAAGAGCAGAATCTAGTCCCCAATCTATATGCTGAAGCAGCTGAACTAAAAAAACCAACGCTCAGGGAAACCTTCCCTTTTAACTAGATCAACTTTCTCTCACCATAACTAACTTACCCTCGCTTCACACAGTCAACCCACCTCTTCCCTCCTAAATACATTAGGGCCTTGACTTGAAGTGGTCTTCGAGAATATACTAGTAATGCCTTCTTCTTTGGCTCACTGATCATTCTGAGCCATGGCTCTATCATTTTGTTTCCATGGGTTTCAGTTGAGTGTTACTTTCCAAGTTTTTGGAGAAATGTATATACCAAAGAAATGATAATGGCTGGATGCTGTCCATTGTCCAACATTTGCAAGCTTTTTGTTTGGGATTTTAACCTTAAAAAGAGTTTCAGAAAACAAAAAGAGAGAAGTAAAATCCAGTTTTTGGTTTTCTTACAAGTTTAAAAAAAAAAAAGGAACATCAGCAAATCAAACCAAGTTATTGTAACCACTAGCGAGTTAATGTCTAAATAAGAACAAAACTATTCAAATAAAAATTTTGACACCATCCCACAATGTTTACAAATTATCTTACAACCAACTCCTTTGTGTGATCGATACTAGAAAGGCAAATAAAGATAGAAGAGAAGTTTCCAATTACACTATTGAAATTACCCTAAGATACAATC
Source organism: Gastrolobium bilobum (assembly GCF_033153095.1). Lineage (NCBI taxonomy): Eukaryota > Viridiplantae > Streptophyta > Magnoliopsida > Fabales > Fabaceae > Gastrolobium > Gastrolobium bilobum. The sequence goes on from NW_026896184.1 coordinate 104,131, forward strand.
AAGATATAATGAGATGTTTTAGATCTATTCTAACATCTATCAAAGTTCCTTCCTACAAAGGTAAACTCCTAGTCTCAATGTTATATGACAAGGTACCATGCAGTAAAACTAGTTCGTAGATCCCAACACTATTGCAGGTAGTCTCTAAATACAGGTCCAAAATATTGATAAAGTACAGCAAGGGAGGATATTTCAGGAATCAGCATGAGAACTCATCTCTTAAGAGGGTAAGACTCTTTCAGTAAAGCACCAACACTTCAGCTGAACCAAAAAGTCATTCTGAACGATCCCTCTAACGTCTATTATAATTACAAGGCAATGGCGGGTTATATTCATTTCTTCAAATATTGTTTGGGACACTAAGGACCAAATACTTTCACGGTTTCACAAAAGCCTGAGAAATTTCGATGTATTGCAATCTTCTGGAGAATACAAATAAGTCAAAATTAATAACTTCATATATAAAAACTCACAGGATTGCTACCCGTACCAACAGGAAGCCTTTCATCATCAGTGGGAGGGGGCAAATTGTGGAAGGCACAAATTTTTGATACGCATTCTAACCATTTGCCAGCATTTAGTGCAGCACATGCTCCCTAGACATATATAAACAGAAAAAGGTCATAAAATCAGATAATGTAACTTTGGGAACTCAAAGAATGAATTCATATAAAAAGAAAATAACCTTCCATATTAGCTCTCTCATTTTTGGTTTCTGAATCCAAAGCTTGTATAACCATTCTCTTAGTTCTCGTTGACCAATACTGTTGCCGGAACTCCACAGGGAATTATAGTGGTCTCTATCCTTATCCAAAAACATGGATAAGAAATTTACATCATAGGAAAATCCATCTTTCCATAAATTATAGCTTCTAGATGCACCATTTATGGATCTTTCATAATATAGATCATCTGCATCTTTCAGAGTTTTGGCTCTTTTCCCTTTCCTCGACAAATCGGAGTTGCCTAAGTTTTTTTCATTACATGACATGTTCTGTCTGAGATTTTCATAATTATCTTCATCTAAAGCAAGCAACCCAGCACGGCAAACTCCTTTATGATGATAACCAGGTGCCATATCCAAACATACAAATTCAAAGTTATTGGAATTCACAAAATTCTGTGTGACAGCAATAGTTGTTTCCACATTTAGAACACAGTGCCACCAACCACTTGGAACATAAATTGTCTCTCCAGGTAGTTGTGTACATTCAATTGGCTTGTCTTCATCAGCAAGAAGAGGATAAAAGTCTAGCCACCACTGTAAACAAACAGATATGTGATTAACAGTAACCACATCAACAGATAGACACAATAAAGTTGGCTTGATTATTGATTATAATTATATACCACCAAAATAACGATATATAAATCACTCCAATTGCAACATTGTAGTACCTGCAGTGATGATGGAGTCTCAACATTGACATCACCGTCTTCTTCATTAACATGCACTGTCACACCCAAAGGGACCTTTCCTGGAGGATATAATGCCCACCTATCAAATGCAAGTGAAAGATTGTTTCTTAAACATTAGTTATTTGAAACAGAATTAAGCACTAACACACAAAATCTAACTACCAAATTGCATAAAATTCATGTTCTTTGTTGTGGAATCATTAAGGAACAACTCCAATTAAGTTAAATAATTGAACCAAGCAGTGATCCCTCAAGCCCTCGCCAACTTTGCCGTGATGTTAACTTAATAATCCCCTGATTCCCATGCTAAGAACGATGCCTACCAATTCCCATGAACTATACTACATGCAACACAACCAAAACGGAGAAAAAAATTCCATGTCAATCAGCTTAACTTTTTACCTTTTACGGCCAGAAAGAAGAGTATTCCATGCACTGGTAAGAGCAGGATCAACATGCCAAGAGGCACCAGATCTCTCTGGTCCAATTATAAGCCACCTATAGGATGGTCGTTTATCTGCATCTAAAATCTCAAAGAAGTCTTCTTGAAAAAGATGAGGCACACAATAATCCTTCAATAAGCTAGGTGCAACTTCGCCAAACTGTACGAGGGTTAAATAAAGTTAAAAGAACTCCCAAACTCTCAGATTCGAAGAACAAGAAATCGGGAAGGGATGGTGCAGGGAGGCAGGGCCGAGCATTATTGAAACATGAATATCTCAATACAAGCACCTTTTCATCAAAAATATATAAGGGATCTTCATCATGCTGAACTTTCACGTATGAGACATAATCCTTGAACTTCATGGAGATCTTCCTGGAGCTCCTTTGAGAAATTTTAAATGCTACATCTCCATAGTTTAGCAACAGCTGATCAGTTGTCCATTTATGCCTGGCAGGCCATGTATCAGCCAATCCAGTAAGCATAACCTGAGATGTGTAGTTCATCAAAATTCCATTTCAATCAAAATAAAACCATTAACAATTGCTAATTCAGAATTGATGAGTTCCAAGATACCTAAAACACATAGCATCAACTACAACATGAGTACCATCGTCTGCTAAGGAACCATTTAGTTAAAAAGATACTAATTTCTCATCTCTCATCTTCCACCTTAGCAAGAAAAAAACTGGAGAAAAACAATACCACTACCCAAATGCTACAGAGATTAATTGCAAACATGTATTCAACTATACATATGATGTCAAAAAAACTCTTGTTCCTGTTCTTACAAAAGAAACAACGGAATGAAAGAATTAAAGGATACTTTCATTTTATTGGTAAGAAAGCTCAAAGACAGACACTGGAACAGAACCGTCACGAGGCAAAAAAAATTATGTAGGTTACTGTTAAAAATTCTTTTATCTTTGTACCGGTTTCTTCGCATCATACTCTCTATAGAAGTCCTTCAATGAGATGTCTTTTATTCTTTCCACATTCCCGTTATCTGCATAAAATGCATCCAATGTTGTATGACACCGGTATAATCTCCTGTACAAAAATAAAGAGTTGAACCCTGCAGAAAGGTGAATATCAGTGGTTTATAATCTTCCTTGTAATATTTTAAAAGCATAAAGCTTAAGTTTTCCTAGAATTAGAAGATAGATAAGAACCCTGTAGAATCAGAACCGTTACCATCAAAATATAAAGGTCCTCGATGGTACTCTTTGTATTTGTCCGGCAGATTCTCACTGCATTCAAAATGCCAATTTCAATTACTATAACATCAAATAGAAAACTAAAAGAACTACCAAAAAATGATAATAAATCAATTCCAGAACCAGAAATTGCACATGGGGAGAGACATACTTATGCAGGGCAGTTTTCTTCCAAGAGCCTTTGTATTGAAGCAAACCAGATACTTCTTTTAGACATAGACTCATCCACAGTGGTTCTTCATTGCACAGTATGTACATTACACTGCAAACAAAAAGAAGAAGAAGAAGGAAAACGGAGAAAAGAAAGAAAACTGTTAGTTATGCTATAATAACTAAAGTAATGTTGCTTAACCAATCTTACTCACACAAGAATCGTACAAATAACTACCCGAAGTGAATGATATAATTTATACTATCGCCAAGAAAAAAGCTAGCTGACTAGTGTGAGGAAGTAAAACATCAAAGTACAATTGAATGAAACGATGAAGAACAATCCATCCAGATTCTACATCCTATCAATACTAATTAAGAAGGAAATATGAAACGCAGATAATGAAGGAGCATTACATAGAGAGGAACGAAGAGATGATAGATAATAGCTTTTACCTGCTAACGCAAGCGACGCGAGCAACATCTCGTGGAGTGAGTCGTTCCAAAATTGTGCAGAGGATTTCATCGTGAAGGACACGAAGATCTCCAAGAGCATCTGCCCTGCGATCTCTCTGAGGCTGAGACTCCATCAAACGCCAAATCCAACTTCAACAATTTCAAACTCGGAAACAGGAATTAACGACCTTTCTTCTCTTCGCTGCTGCGCTTCGCATAGGTAAACCGCGTGCTTTAAAAGCGCTTCCTTACCGCGTGCGCGGTTTTCGTTATTCTTACGCCACCCTCGCCTCAACTCGCCCTTATCCTATCTTTTTTTTTAACAGCGATCAAAATGTCATTATTTCCTAACTTTTTACTCTAAATGTTATGTTAGTGTTATTGGTCAATACGACAAGTGGACAAGTTTGTTATTTTATGCAGTAAATTTAGTTGCAATTAATGCACTTGTATTTTGTCACCTGACACGCCACATGTTATCGTGATTGAGTTCGCTATAATACCAACAAACTTGTCCATGTAATATATTAAAAATTAATACTGTTAGCTTGCATTTAAAAAAAAAAAAATTGAAGAACAGTCACACTTTGGTCACAGTTCTTTTTTTTTTTTTTTTCATCCTCATCCCAAAAATTACCGCCGCATGTGTTTTTTGACAGCGGGTATCACACTTTTTTTAAGTTTCAAGAAATAAATTTACTTTTAAAATTCATTTTAAACATAAATTATTTTTTAAAACGTCAATTCTACAAAAATCTAAATCAAATTGAAATATTATTTTTGAATAGGAATCTTAATCGACTCGCACGAATATTTTGGATATCTTGGATTAAAAATTACAGCGTCCAAACACATTTTTTACCAAGTTGTCGTTGGTCAATATTAATTTTCAGGAGCATTATTAAATTGGAGACTTAAAGAAAAATGAAAATGGATCCTCTCACGTGGGATCCACTCCCAAGAAAAATAGACTGTTTACGACTCGATATCGAGATGCTAGATTGTTTCTTACCAAATAACTCGATGAAAGTTCATAAGGTCGAAAAAAAAAAGTACCAGCATTGATGTTTAGTAGCGTCACGTCTAAAAAATAGGGGAAAATCCACTGTAAAATTTGTACCAGGAATTAATGCTGGCCGTTAGTAGAATCTAATAACTCGAATTCGAGCTTGACTGCCTAAACTATGGTGTGTCTAAAGAAGCAAATTCTTATACAGACAGGCTCGTGAATCACCTTCTCACTCGGCGTTTTGTTAGATCACAAGTTCTTTGATTCTCTTTCTTCTGGACTTATTGTTTGAGCTTGTTTCTTGTTCTGATGGGCTTTAGGCCCTTTAAAAAAAATGTTAATGGAGTGATCAATTCCGAGTGAATAGCTTTTATTGGTGGTAGGTGTCCAGTATTAATTCTATGATGGCATGTTGTTAAATGTCCACGATATATATATTGTTAAACGGGATTTGATATTGAAATAATTCGTGATGTGATTTTAACATTTGAGGTTATTCATGCAATATGTGTAATATTCTATAAAACCTTTTTAATCATTTGTTGATAATTTTTTTTGGATAACATTACTTAAAAATAAAAGTATAGGAGTATAGGTCTTTCTTATGAAGAGGTTTAATCATAAAATAGGCTCAATGCTCCTTTCGAAGGACACAAGAATCAAAATGCCACTCTTTGATAAAAGAAAAAATGCCAAAAGTCACAGCGTGTAATGCTGATCCAGCGGGAGCTAGATTACTTTATCAAAATGAGATTTCGGCACTTTTTTCAACAAAGTGTATCACTTTGTTATTGCTAAAGAATCAAAATAGTATTCATTATTTTTTATTAATAACTTACGAATGACAAAAAAAATTCTTTAAATTTTCTTTTTTGGGTACATTTTTTCTTTAAATTTTCAAAACATTAAATGCTTGTATTTTTTTAATAAAATTTTATTTTTGTCTGAACAGGCATCCATGTTAACAAAAGCCTTTTAAAGAAGTTTTATTAATAAATATCGAAATTAGTTCAGAAACATTTAATATACTTTCGGAATTAATATATATATATATATATATATATATAAATATTTCTGCAGTTAATGCAGATAAATTATCTATATTTACTTCCAAAACGATGTCGTTTTGGGATTGAAATATTAAAAAATTATAATTATAAAGACTATAATAAGTAATAACCTGAAATAATTTAAAATTACAAAAATACCACGATTTTCGCTCCAAAATGACATCGTATTGGGCTGACTACAGATAACTTATCTGCAGTAACGGCAGAAAAAGCGAACTATATATATATATATATATATATATATATATATATATATATATAGGGGTAAACATTTCTACAGCCACCATTTTTAACTATGTTTTTCCGGGAGAACATAGTTATAATATTAAAGTTGCATTTTTTCTTTCTCCTCATTTACTTTTCAAAACTTGTTTGCGCGGAGAGAGAAAAAAAATCAACTTTAGTGTTATAACTATGTTCTCCCGAGAGAACATAATTAAAAGTGGTGGGTGTAGATAACTTTATCTAAAGTGGCTGTAGAAATACTTTTCTCATATATATATATATAATATATATATAATAAATAATTTACTTTTAATTTAACATTTATATTTATTAATACTTCAACTAACTTCTTAAATAAATTTCACAAAATATATATTGAACTAGCTAGTAAGCCAAGGTGTAGCCTCATGTAAACATCACTTTGAAGACAACCTAATATTGACGGATATCGTACCATCAAAACGGAAAATCTGTGACTCGCAATCCAATCATATAAAAGCTTGACACGCATGTTATCAAAAAAAAAAAAAAAAAAGCTTGACACGCATCGAAATATCAGAAAAGGATTCATGTTGTAGAAGTACAAGGTTAGTCTAGTTCTTTGTCCGCATGGATTCTGTTTGTCAAGTGCATATCCACGCAAATAATTCCAAAATACAGTCGCAATACTTCGCAATATACACATTCAAATAAACTACACAATACAAACTTACTAGCTAATTAAATGATCCATGTCGTCCATGTATAATGATAACATTGTTGGTTGGGTGCATATATAAATTTAAAGGGAAAAGGAGCAAAGTCATATTGTTGATATACAAAGCCATTTACAGTCCTAGGGAGGGAAGAGGCTGCTCAGATCTGATCCTACTCTTTCTGAGCCGTTCAGCGATGTTGAAAGCAAGCTCGAGAGATTGTGAAGCATTAAGCCGAGGGTCACTGTGTGACTGTGTGTATGGTAACATGAGCTAAGTGTTGGGTTTGCTCTTTTACTAAAGCCCAAATGGGTTATTAGTATGAGAAGAGCCCAATGAGCTAGGGTTTCTTGGAACCCATATAAATAATACCTCTTAAGTCATCAGCCTCAACGAGGTCTTTTTGTGAGAAAGAGGCAAGCTCAGAATCTAATCAGTGCCCACACACTTCCCCTTCCTCCTCGAGAGATAGTTTGGAAGATCTGCCACAGTCCAGCTTTGTTCGTGCTGCGGCGCTGAGGTGAGCTGTTCGTGAATAGGAATCCTACAAAGGAAGATTCTACACGAGACCTGCGCACCGAGAGGTAATTGTGAAACAAGGATGATTCGGTAAGCATACCAATGTACTAGGTCCTAAACCGCTTCCGCATAAATCTAAGATTTCCTACAATTGGTATCAGAGCCTTGGCTGTACATTGGTATGTGAATCTAGTTTCACTGTTCATGTAATTAGTTTTGCTTCTTAAAATGTGGCACCTAGGGTTCTAGGATTATGGTATGAATCTAGCATGTGTATTTTATAATTCATTTTCATAAAAGTTTAAATTTTAATCGGTAAAAATGCTTTAATCCATGGTTAGGGTCTCTCGTGTATTTCTCGATTTGTAACAAGGAGGCTAATCCCATATGATTAGGTTTCTTCCTTGCTGTTTTTGTTTATTTTTGGAATTTCTGTGTCTTTTTTTCAATATTTTGTAAAAGTTCAAGATCGAGAAATCGCGAGGAAGATGCGCAGTCAGCACTGTCGGAGACTTTTCGAGGACTTACCGATCTTGGAATGGGGCGATCTATATATGGTTGGAAAGAGGACAGAAAGATGAACGCAACGGTGGGTGGATTACCGCCATCGGAGACTCCACACTCCACCACGCGCCTCCACAAGAGGCTGAGAGTGGCCGCCACTCTCCGGAAAGAATGGGAGAGTGAGGGAGCGTCCGGCCACCTTTTTGAGTGGTTCTGGCGGCGGTGCACTCGTCTCTATGTGTCGGTCCTTCCCCTTGAGTTTCGGCCTGATTTGACTTCGGATGACGGCGCGGCAGACTTGACGGCTAGGGTTCCTCTTTCGCGTCTTAGGGTTTCTCGCCAAAGGATTGGGTCTTTAGGCTTTTGGGCCCATGAAACCCTAAAGGGGCTTGAGACAGATACTATGGGCTAGGCGAAAGTTGAATTCCAAAGTTCTAACATTTTTTTTATTTTCTTTAAAATAAGAAGGCCATGGATTAAAGTAATTATGATTTATTATTTAATGCTTTTATTGATTGGTATAAATTATATGATTGATAACATGTTTTATTGCGATAACATGCCATATAGAATATGTGGTGCCATATTGTTGCATAACTTGTATGATTGCATGAACATAATAGCTATTATGTCTTCAGCGACTAGTATGATAGTTATTATGAGATTATTTTGATTTTAAATCATCCTAAGAAATTAATTAATAATTATTATGATTTTTATTAAGAATCTAGATTAATAATTGAATTAATTAATTTTGGATAATTAACATCAAGACAAATAATCGTTATGAAAATTATTTTGATTTCAAATTATCCTCATAAATGATAATTATTATGATTGTTGCAATCTAGATTAATAATTAAGTCAGCTATTTGGATTATTTAAATCTAGAAAAATAATTAGAGAAAATTTCCTAAGAGAATTCTTTTATTTTGCGAGTAATTTGTGGGTTTTCTGAAATGGTCATGGAATAGCACACGCTGCATACAACATTCATGTATCATGATTGTTTGGAGCACACGCTGACGTAAAGTGACCGAATTTCAGGATCTTAATGCTTTCAAAATTATGTTAAGCTTAGTGCACGTTTATCGGCGCTCTTACTTATATAGTTTTTGAAATCAAACAAAGGATACTCTCAATTAAATAATTCTTGGAAATTAGAAAATGTTGCTTATGTTGAATTGAAGGAGATTTAAATTAAGAAATTAATTTAACCTTCAGGCGCATTATGGGCCTATCAATAAAATAATCATGTGAGGCCCCAACGGATAAGCATGATTGGATTTTATTGGGCCTTAATAATTTCAAAATTTTAATAAAGTATTGTACGGCCCATCGTCGATAATACTAAGTTATTAAAGATAATTTTGTAATTAAACAATGAATTCGACAGGGCTTATGAAAATTCTCAAACAAAAATGTTGAATGGGGGAAGGTTTTAAAAATTAATTAATTTTAAAACCTGTGGGCTCCATTTGTGGGTTTATTAGTGAAATGGTTATCGCTGAAGCCCCATCGGATAAGGATAATCAGATTTCACTAGATTAAATCTTAATAATTTCAAAATTTTAGTAAAGTATTGTACGGCCCATCGTCGGCAATGCTCAGACACTAAGGATAATTTTGAAATTAAACAATGGTTAATTACGTTCAACTTTGGTAAAATTGTTAACCCTCCCATCGAGGCTCTGGCAATGGCACTGAAGGCCCAAATAACAATTTTGATTTTTACAAGTGATTTGCCCATCGTAAGCCTTGTAAATACAAACTGAAGGATTGTTAACAATAAACAAGAGTAGTTATGAGAATCTACTCGCACTTCGTTTGTTTATTGCATTATTTGTTTGTAATTGTGTGCTTTATATGTTTTTCAGAAAATATCTTAGAAATGATTTTGAGTCGAAAACCTCTAGATGGTACAAACTATGAATAAGGGAAAAGCAAATTTTTTGATATTGTTCTAAAACATAGAAGCTAAAATTTGTTCTGACAATGCGAGGGCCATAGCAACCTGCAGAGGATGCGTCTTAGGAAACTAAGATGCATTTCTCAGATTAGGAAATGGCAGATATGGTAGTTCGCTACTATATTATTGTCAGTCTTTCCAAATACTTGCAGAAGCAAGTGTACATGATTAAGAGTGGAGCAGAAATGCTTCAGACTCTTAATGACATGTTTGCTGCGTCTAGCAGCTCTGCTAGACAGAATGCAGTCGGTGCAGGTTTTGCTAAGAGTCTTGTTAAATCCAAAGGGAAACCCAAGGGTGGTAACAAGAACAAAATGACTTGGTTATCAGTTGTCAAACCAGTTGCTATGAAGAAGCCGCAAGGCAAGTTCTTCAAGTGCAGACTGAAGGGATACTGAAAGACAAATTGCCCAGAGGTGATGAAAAGAACCTGACATGGGCATATCAAGGCCTGATTAGTGAATGAATTATTGATTCAGAAATCACTAATTATGTTTGTTACTCTTTGTAGTAGTTCAAACATGGTATACCTGTCAGCAATGGACATAGATATTTTAAGCTTGAAAATGGAAACTTGTGTCTGCATTTGCAGTAGGACAAGTTATTTATACGACTATGGTTTTGAGTGACTGTTTATTTGTTCCGGATTTCAAGAGGAATTCAATTTTTGTTAGTTGTTTTGGTCAAAACATGGTTTGACAATGCAATTGATTCCTCAGTTACATTTCTAAGTTCATCTTCGTCTTGTTTTGTTCTGGTATATTGTTTAAATAGTCTTTATTACCTATGTCCTATACCCTTTTTAAATTTGTTATGTTGAATGGAAATGATGATGAACAAGAACTTTCACCAAAGAAATAAAAGTTTCAAATGAAACATAACTTTGACCTTTGTGATTGAGTCATATTATCTCAAGTAGGAAACATATTTTAGTTAAAAGAGGGACTGAAAGTTCAATAATCTTTTAACTAACAGCTACATGTTAGTCCTATTTGGAAGGTAAAGTGGCCAAGCAATCCTACAAGGGCCAAAAAAGTTTGCGCAACTATTCAACTGGAACTGGTACATACTAATGTATGTGGACCAATTAGTGTTCAGACCAGAAGAGGTGATGAGTACTTCATTATATGAATGTTTACTCTGGATTTGGACAGATGAACCAAGTGCGCCATAAGTCTAAAGCTTTTGGAAATTCCAAGAGGTTTAGTCTGAGGCAGAAAAGCATGTAGGTGTTCAAATCAAAAACACTTTGGTCTGACTAAAGTGTTGGCTACCTGTCTGGTAAGTTCAGGTCTTACCTGATTTAAGAGGGGATAGTTTTTGTAACTGTCAACTCTAAGAACGCATTAGTTGAATGAAGTTGCTGTATGCAAAAATCAAACATTTCTAGACTTGGTGAAGATCATGTTCAGTTATTCATCTTTGTCAATGTTGTTCAAGGGAGATGCCTAAGAGAAGGAAATGTACCTTCTTAACTTGATTCCGTCAAAGTTTGTTGTAAAGACACCTAAAGAATTATGGAAAGGGTGCAAGCCCAGATCAAACCATATTCGGATTTAGGGTGCTACGGAACACGTCCTACAACAACAGTCAAATGAGATGGAATCTTGTATGGAAGAGTGCATATCTTTTGGCTACCCTAAGAGAACTAGGGATGATTTCTTATTTAGTCTTAAGGACAAGATAATCTAAGTGAGCACTCACGTGATTTTCTTGAAGGAGGACTAGATAAGAAATTATAAGCTCTTAAGTTAGGTTATTCTTGATGAGATTTATCTCAGATCAAGAATTTCCAGAATCTCTAGAAGCTTCATCCACTGTTCCCTTGATTGTTCAAGAGGGGATAGATATATCTCTAAGTGAACAAACAAGAGAACCATGATTGGAAATTCGACATGATAATATATAAGTGAAACTAGTAGAAATATTAGTATCACATGTAAAGGAACAATATCAAGGATAAGCGGATCCTCAAGAAATTGAAGATCCATCATTTGACCCACTCTTTGTTTTACCTATAAATACACAAGGTCTAGTGCAGTACATTCGTAGTGGGAGAGAACCTTGTTAACCCTCAAGTTGTCTCTTGTTGAGTGATATTGATCCTACTAGTTACGATAATGCACTAGAAGATGTTGTTAATCAAGTGTTGCTCAGGCTATGAACAATGAGATGAAATACTTGTATTTCAACTCCGTTCGGTCCTAGTAAAGACACCAAGAGGGATAAAACCCACAAGGTGCATGTGAATATAAAAGGCAAAGAGAGGATGGACAGAAAGGTGAAAACCTTCAAAGCTAGCTTGGAGGCATTTTTTGCCAGACGCCATGCTTGAGTCTATCCAGATTCTCTTAGTTGCTATAAGTCTCAATTATGAGATTTCATTTTGGGAGTTGGATGTCAGGATATCTACATACAACAACCAAAAGGGTTTATAGCAAATGAGTAGGAACACACGGTATGCAAGTTGTGAAAGTCTATTTCATAGACTTAAGCAAGCATCCAGGTCTTGAAACATCAGTTTTGATCAGGTTATCAAAATTTTGATTTTGAGAGAACCTTGATGAATGATGTGTATTTGTATGTAAAGGATACAACGGAAGACAGTAGCTTTTCTGGTACTTTATGTAGATGATATGCTCCTTATTAGAAACAATGTGGAGGTAATATCAAGCATAAAGAGTTGGCTAAGTTAGCGTTTTGGTATGGAAGTACTGGGGAAGCCAATTATATTCTTGGTATAAAACTCTTATGAGGCCGGAAGAATAAGTTGTTGGCATCACCTCAGGCTACTTACATTGACAAAACCCATAATTCAACATGAGAATTCTAAGAGAAGAATTATAATTCTCAGATGTGGAATTCATCTTCCTAAGGAGTGACCAAAGACTTATAAGAAGGAAGAATGCATGAACAAGATATCTTATGCTTTGGCAAAGGTAGACTCACGCATATCATGTTGGGCGTTAAACCAGACATCTGTCACGTAGTGGGAGTAGTGAGATAGTACCATTTTGAACCTAGAGGAATACTAGATTATTGTTAAGCATGTACTCAAGTATCTTTGGAGAACGAGAGATTATATGCTGGTATATTCTAGTGGGAGTCTTGAAAAGCTGAGTTTTCAAAAATTCAGTTATTTCAAGTGGATATTGACTCAAGAAAATCAACCTCGAGCTATGAGTTTTTCACTAAACTCAGATAACATTAGAGGTGGATCTTGCAGACCCAGTTACTAAGAGTTTGCCTGAACTTGAGTTCGAGAGGAATGTTACTTCTTTGGGTCTTAAGAGGATCCCAGACTTGCATTAAGCAAGTGAGAGTTATTGGTTTTATTGTGCTCTTGGAATAAGACGATGAAACAATAAAATCATTTTCTAAATTTCATAAATAAGGTTTTATTTATTTATTTTGCGCACTATTTACAAACATAAAGGTCCGGATCAAATTGTGGAGTATATGATCATATGGATACGTTCATGGAGGACATGATCATAGGATCTCACAATTGATGAATGGAGTCACAACCGTTAAATAAAGTTGGGCACTTTATTCAGGCTGCAATATTTTATGAAATGATTTTGTCCGAATCATTGTAAAATATTGGTGTGAATTAACATTCACATTGAAAGAATCAAGGAGAGATTTGATTAAGGTTGTTCTTTCTGTCATAAGGTATCAAATCTCCAGTTAACTATAGTTATGTGATTGCTCTTAATCCTGAGTTTATTATAAATAGGTAATCAAATAGTTTTCATTCTTTGATTTACCAACGGGTGAGGTTCGATCTATTGACATCCAATAACTCGGTATTTTGGGAGTGAGATTATTTGATTATCGGTATTTATGAGATAAACAACATGAAATTTGTAGGATATGCCCCCTTGATATGTTTCGGTACTTGGATATTAAAGACACTGGCCAGTGCATGTAATCCATCAGAGAAACTATCATAGTCAAGGGAATAAATAATTGATTGAGTTACAGAAAACTTGTCAATCAATTATAGACATTCTACAAAGGGGCGATGCATATTCATGTTATAAGTGTTGTTAATCTTGGAGTTCAAGTTCGGGCTTTTAGTGGAGTAGCACCGAATTAGATAATCATTCGTTGATTATCAGGAGCCTTGATTAATAACAGATGGTAGATCCCCAAGCTAGCTTGAGATAAGGGATGGGGTATTTTTCGGATAGATGATGACTTATGGGTTACATGATCTTGGGTTATACGACTCAAGTTTGTATCCAAAAGAGCAAGTGGGAGATTGTTGGGTTTGCTCTTTTACTAAAGCCCAAATGGGTTATTAGTATGAGAAGAGCCCAAGGAACCTAGAGCACAATGAGCTAGGGTTTCTTGGAACTCATATAAATAGTACCTCTTAAGTCATCAGCCTCCCAGGTCTTTTTGTGAGAAAGAGGCAAGCTCAGAATCTAATCAGTGCCCACACACTTCCCCTTTCTCCTCGAGAGATAGTTTGGAAGATCTGTCACAGTCCAGCTTTGTTCGTGCTGAGGTGAGCTGTTCGTGAAGAGGAATCCTACAAAGGAAGATTCTACACGAGACCTGCGCACCGAAAGGTAATTGTGAAACAAGGATGATTCAGTAAGCATACCAATGTACTAGGTCCTAAACCGCTTCCGCATAAATCTAAGATTTCCTACACTGAGTACCAGGCCAAAGTACTCAACCCGCCTCGCTAGTTCGAGTCCAACCCGACTCTGATATCACTGTGAGGCGGGTTCAAGGGGAGCCCGTTGTGGGAAACTATCACCAATGGGCTATGCTAGACCAGTCACCCACCAAGTGAATCTGACACTATGTCTCAACCCAAAGCCTTAACGTTCTGAGTTGAGATGTGGTGTCGGACCTACTTGATATACTTGGTCAAGCTTAGCCCATTAGTGGTGGTCCCCCGCCACAGGCTCTCCTCTCGACCCGTCTGACAGGTTGGGGTAACCTGGTAATTGGCTAGAGGCGAGTTAAGTACTTGAGCCTGGGGAACTCGGTTGGGGAGAGCACACCAATGGTGGGTTCATGCTTGAGGGGGGAGATTGATGAGATATTTAAGTGTGATTAGCCCCACATTGGTTGGTAATGAGCTAAGTAAAGAGTATATAAGTGGGGGGACTCATGAACCCAATGCCTTAAGGTTTTAGGTTGAGACATGATGTTGAATCCACTTATTATGGTTGACCTATCTTAGCCCATTGGTAATGGTTCCCTGTCACGGGCTTCCCTGTCACGAGCTTCCCTGAACTCGCTTGACAACACAGGAGGCACTTTCAAATGGGAACATTGTGAATTGCTGCATGTTTGAAAGAATTTTTTTTTTATATTCCTAATTAAATATTTCTCAGGTGGAAAATAAATTATCTCATGTGTCATGAGATTATATAAGAAAATCTAAGAGATCTAGATATAAACTAATAGTGATACCGAAATGTATTAAGATATTTGAATGCTTGAAATCATGTCATATGAGAAATATGGATAAACTAAGACCTACTTTTCCAAGTAACAAAGAAACAAAAGGAATTTCTGAACACAATGTAATAAGACTATCCTCTTCGCTATTTCAACTGAATGTTTTCCAAGATTAGACCTACTTTTTCCTTACCACTATAAATATTCCTTAGACTATCCTCATTCTATTTAGTACAATATATGTAGGGAGACATCCTATTCAAATCTCTCACTGCTGAGCCAACCTCAACATTCTAATAACGAATCTTGCTCCTTCCCCACGAACATAGACACTGAGTATCCACAATTCCATCATAAATCAGCTCCAAATTCTTAAATATAATACAGTATCTGATGCTTGTAGTTTTCTTATCAGATACCGAAAGATCCTGATTTCAGACTCATTCTAAGAGAGTTACAACTCATACATTAACATTTCCCATTATGATTTGCCATTCAATTGGACGCATTAAATGGGAGAGTCAACCATCAATCCCTCGAAGTTCCAAATAAGTATTACCGTACAATCACCGTTATCATGTACTATGATAATAGTACCCGAGACCATTTGACTATGCTGATGCGAAAAACTAAAATTTTCACTGTATTGTTTTAAAATTCAAATATTTTATTGAAACAATGCAATGAGACACGTATTGGGTATACATGTTCAGGTTGTGCATAAGTGATACGCACCACTTGCCGCGCATGCCACGTGGTAGGTGGGCATCTGCTCTCACGTAAATTGTGTATTTCCTCATGTCCCACTTAAACGCTCACTCCTTCTATTCGCGGCTCACTGCATCATATTGATGAAATATTTAAATTTCGAATCAATTTAATGAAAAATTTCCGTTTCTACATAAAATGAGTCAAAGGTTGGTATCTGAAAACGAGGACATTAAGTGCTACATTTTGACTCCGTTATTGAAGTAACGTAAACGATAGAACCTTTTGAGCTTAGAAGATATCGCCCACCTATAAAAGGTTGATCAATAATTATTTTTATAGTTAGAATGAAATAACAAAGATGCAATACAAAGACAAAGTGGGTGTATTACTACAAAAAAAAAAAAAGACAAAGTGGGGTAGGTGGGTTAAAAGAACACAAAGAAGAGAGACCAAACCACTAACTTGTTACTACTCCGCAGTCTCCATTTACCTAGTGATGTATGTCTTGTTAATTGTCCACTTTAGCTAGAAGCCTCAAGACTAAATTTGTCTCAAAATTAACGAGAAAGATCAAATATAAATTTACTTTTCTCCTCTTGATTTCTTCATACATCCCATACACTATATATTATATATATGCTTTAGAAATATGGCAACAACACCAACTTGAAAGAGGGAAGAATGGCCACTGGAGCATTTCAAATGATGCTTAGGTGTGTCTTTGAAGGAAGTATATCATTGCATGACATGGAGGTTGAGCGGAGGCCATACCACAAAAATTGTGGATGTGCATTGCACAACTTGAAAGGTATTTGCTTCAATGCCTGTCCTCAGCAAAGATATGTTTCATTCACCAAGAAAACATCATGGACTGATTGTTCCGTTTATACAACATATTCCAAGTTGTCTTCCCAGTCTTCTCTTTCCACAACCAGACAATGATAAACCATAGAGTTCTATAAGAAGAAATGGTTAGAAAGTGAGAGGTTATTCTGTTTTAAACTCACTGATATAGTTACATTTTTCATTTTCTTTTGTGTTCAGTTTCATTTAAAGATTGTATTTCTACTTTGCTTTTGCTTTGCCCTGAAATCACGCATTATTATTCACAAACCTAAAGAAACAACTTCTTTTAATATAACTTAAATTCATTCCGTGATATGTTATTAGCTATTTATTACCATTGTTTGTAGCACAATCTCAACTTCAAGCTTCCTGTTATTTCCAAAATATGAATTTAAGAGGACATATACTTTGTCCAAATCTTAAACGTCTAGAGAACCCACTTGTTTTCCATTTGATATTCTTATACCGGTGTAAGTTGATCCTATCCCTATATATATATATATATATATATATATATATATATATATATATATATATATATATATATATATAATCTTATGTCGTAGATACATAAGTATGGGACCCACCTATTTAAAAAAAATGAAAAAAAAGTGGCACACTTTTTTATGGTGTGTGTAGAAAGGGTTTGTTTTCTCCTACAACATGAGAAACACAAACCCGATATATATATATATATATATATATATATATATATATATATATATATATTTATGGTTTTATGAGTGTCAAGTCACTGAATATAAGCTTTTGTCCAGTTACTAAATCATAACCGTACAAAGGTGAATCAATGGTGATAAAAGAAGAGAAAGAAAAAGAGAATCATAATCATTTAAAGGTAAATCAATTAATACAAGAAAATAAATAAACAAAACGACGTAATTTAATCATGATTTGACCATCAAGTGACACAACAAACAATAATCCCATATATATATGGTAAAATCATTTCTCTAGGCGCTTGAGGTCTAGCAATAACAGATATATGGTTATAATTCCACACAATTAATGCTTTCACACATATATATAGCGCTTGACGTCTAGCAATAACAGATATATGGTTATAATTCCACACAATTAATGCTTTCACACACACACACACACATATATATATATATATATATATATATGGTAACTATTTGACTGTTGGACATCAAACGGCTAGAGAAATGTAAACCTCTATATATATATATATATAGGGGTTATATTTATAAACTTTTTTTTTACAACTTCTTAAAAACTACACTATGTACTCTCAGAAGTACACTAGGTTATACTATGTACTTTCGGGAGTACATAGTGTAATTTACAAAAATTTGTAAAAAAAAAATTGTAAACAGATCATTACCCATATATATATAAGGTCAGAATCATTTTACACCAGTGTAAGTTACACTATTAATCTTGTTCGTTAATCACACTTATATCTAAAGACTCAAATTTTTTAGTAATGTGAGTCATTGGATACAAGTGGATCAATGGTAAAGATTGAGTGTAAGACTTTTAACTCTTAAATCGGTGAAAGAATATTCTGCCCCATATATATATATATACACAATGGCGGTCCCAGAAAAAAAAGTTTATGTCTGCACACTTAGGGTGGGGGTTCGGGGGCAGCGCCTCCGAAGATTTTTTTTTTAAAAGGAAATTTTAAATGTATTAAAAAATATATAAACAAAAAAAGAAAAGAATTATAGGGGTTGGTTGGGTTGGATCCATGTTAGTTAAAATCTCGATTTAAATATGTGATTTTATGATTTTACAATTTTTTTAATCAAAACGATTTCATTAAAATTCCAAACACTTTTACGATTTTATGATTTTTTTTTATGTTAGGATTTTACGTTTTATGATTTTTTATCCTCCTTCTGATTTTAGGTAAGATCCCGATTTTAACTACCATGGTTGGACCTATGTTTATTTTTTTTCTTTTCATTCTTTCTAAATCTTTTTTTTTTACTTGACCTAAATCACCCACCCTTTGAAAAAAAAAATTTCAAACTTGTATTTGCAAGTGCAGACAGCGGCAACTGTGTGTGTCCGCCACTATATATATATATATATATATATATATATATATATATATATATATATGGACAAGATCCTTTGACACGAAATTTGACACCAAATCCTAACTTTTGATTTCTGCCAATCAACAGTTATAATTTATTGGAAATTAATATTAATTAATAATTTTGATTCCCAATAAATAATAATCGTTGATTGGCAAAAATCAAAGTTGAGGATTTGGTGTCAAATTTTGAAATTGAACTCCGGTGTCAAAGGACCATATCCCATATATATATATGTGTGTGTGTGAAAATATACTCTCATGTTGTTTAAAGAATATTTTTCTCTTCTACACATACATCGATTTCTGCGTTGTTTTTTTTTTTTTTATAAGTAGGTGGGTCTCACACATGGTTGTGACTATAGCATGAGAGGGTTTCTTTCCTATTGCATGAGATTAATAAAACCCTATATATACCCGACAAAAGGACAAATAATTCATCTTTCTATTGTTAGAGAGATACAAAATTAATTAAGTCTCACTCAATGCCTTAGGGCTTGTTTGGGAGTCATTTTTAGGAGGGAAAAAGAAGGAATGAGAATGTTTTACTTATATCTTTCCCTTGTTTGTGAATATAAAAAAAAAAATGGAGGAAGGGAATTGAGGATATTTGTAAAACCCTTCTCACTCTTAAAATCAAAGTTCTCCCAATTTGAGGGGTTTGAGGAGGGAAATATTAGAATTACTTATTTACCCTTAGCATTAAAATCAAAACCATATCTCTATCCAATTTCTTCTCTCTTTTCATTTTTAAAAAAGGGTAAAATTATAAAAATATCTCATTAATCCTCAATTTTTCATCTTTATTATATTTTTAACTCCCAAATAGGGGTGTAAATGGAATAAGCCGGCCTACAAGAGCCTACGGCCTACCCTATATTAGGACAGACTTGGCTTATTACAAATAGTCAAATAAAACAGGCCATTGCTTTTAAAACAACCTATTTAGAAAGCAGGCCATAGAATTTTGTGTATATGTAGGATCTATAAGCCTATAGGCCGGCCTATATCATATTATTTATTTTAAATAAAATTATTATTTCAATAGTTTTAAATTATAAAGTAATATTACTTTAGTTATTTTTTAAATTATTGAATATTTAATAGGCTTAAACAGGCTAATAGGTCTAGGTCAAGGCTTTTTTTAAAAAAAATATATGTGTCAGACTAGACTTACAATTTGGGCCTACACAAGCCAGCAAGCTAGGCCAGATCCAAAATTTTTCACACAGGCATAGCCTATTTAAGCCAAAGCTTAGTCTAACCTAGCCTATTTCCTTACTCACAAACAAATGGAAGAGAATACCTTTCAATTTCCTTCATTTCCCTCCCTTCTCTCCAAACTCCCAAACAAGGCTTTATTTTAGAGTTTGGAGGGGAGGGAATGGAAATGAATGAATTCTCTTCCCTTGTTTGAGAGTTAAAAAAATGATAAGAGAGAAAAATAGAGGATTAAAATGATATTTTTAACATTATTCCCTTTCTTTAAAAATTAATATTGGCTATAAATTTTTTTTAATATAATTATTATACTTTACAAATAAAATTAAATTAAAAAATTCTAAAAAAATTATTTATGTAATTTTTATATTTAAAAAATATTTTCCCCCTAAAAAAATTATTTTTTTCTCTCTAAAAATTATTTCTCTCTCTCTAAAATGGTCTATTTCACTTTTATATGTGATTTATATTTTTTTGAGACCTAATGATTCATAATATATATATATATATATATATATATATATATATATATATATATATATATATTGCTTTTAGTACATAATGATTAAGTATATGAAAATGCAAACGAAAATTACTGGGGGAAATAACAAAAAATTTAAGTACTCCAACTTAGCAATCGACTTATATTTCTTCAAACCCCATTAACATCCCCAAATCTATGTTAAGAAATAGCTTTTATTATCACAATGAAAAGTGCTTGTGTATAGTCGGATTATTAAAACCTCTAGCAATAAAACTGTACATATTCATAAATTAGAACCGAAGCAAATGCAAATTGACAAGAAGCCCAAAATTTTGGGGAAATCTTTTCAAATTTAGTAGATTCATTACAGGGAAAAGGATAACAATAGACTGTTAATCAACTGTTCAACATCTAGTAATCAACTAAAATTTTCACTATTTTAACTCAATCATATCCATAGAGGAATTTTGAGCCAATGATTATTCATCAATGATCCTCTCATCAATGCTATTACCATCAATGTCATTGTTAGATTCATAATTAGAGGACAAAGCTATGAAATGTACATCCTCCGCACTAGGGGTGTGCATAGAGCGGTTCATAACCGATTTTGACACAAACCAAACCGAACTGGTTTTAAATGGTTTAGTCTTCAAATCGAACCGGTTTGTTTTAAAAACTAATTTTTATTTTACAAACCGGTTCCAAAACTGGTTTGAAATTCATAACCGGTTTTGATTTAAAATCGGTTTTAAACTAGTTTTAATTCAAAATCGGTTATGAACCATAAATTGATCATCGAGTTCAAAATTAATTTTACAACAAATTCAAAATCCCTATTGATTTTCTTACATTGGTGGTGATTTCTGTCTTTGAGTAGAATGGTGTAGGGCTCATGGCTAAAAACTTTTGGAGGTTATGGAGAGAGAAAAAGCGCAATTAGTGTGTTTTGGTTTAAGAAGATATGGATGGTTATGGTTTTGCAGAGATGGTGTTGAATTGAATAGAAAAATATATATTATAAAATGAAACGTTAAAAAGTACATTTAAATTGCAATGTTTGTTGTGGGAAAGTGGAATGCTGAAGCCACGTCTGTGATTTGGGAAAATGCAAATGTGAAAGATGTCGACACTCATGAACACTGAGGCGCATTGTCCATCTGTTCCTAATTTGCTTTGCTATCAGCAGATTTGTTTAGGTTTCATCTTTCGTGGTATGGATCCACATCTTTTGTCCCATCAAAATGAATGGTTTTGTTTGAATCTATTCAACGGAATCAATGATTGATGGTTAACTGGTTATGGTTGGAATCGGATCTTGGCAAGCTCTTCATTGGGGGAAAGATGCCAGGGAGAAAGTAGAGTAGTTTGGTTATGGATAACCATAATGATCAATTATTTTTATGATTTGATAAATAATCAGTTTATCAAATAAAATGCAGTATCATATGAAACCGATTTAAAAAAAATCATATTTTTTGAATGTGAAGCAGTTTGGTTATGGATATTTTGAACGCCCCTACTTAGCACCCATTTTATGATTGAATATGGAGTAGAGAACAGTATAGACATCATTAGAATAAAAAAATTCTTCAGATCTGGATTATACACATAAATTACTGTATACAAATTACGCATCACCCTAAAAAGCTTTATTATTACTATTTTAAGTATAAATTCAAAACATAACATGATATTAATGTACCACAACAAGTTGATTTGAAGAACTTATGCAAGTATACTATATATGTAAATTAACCTCCCACAAGTTCATAAGTTCTATACAAATCTGATAAGTCCACAATTTCACATGGTTTCAACTTACAAGTTCATTTTCATGGTGTTATTAGACATAGTGAAGATGAAGGCAATCTGAATATATTGCCCCAGTTTCCATAATATTAAACTGAACGTAACAGAGGATAACAGAGACATGTAGAAACCCAAAAATCTCATATCAGTAGCTTCAGAAAAAACTAAGCAGCTTGAACATAGAAAACGAAAGGGTTGACTTACTTATTTTCTCCCTACAGTGTCACACTAATAACAATTTGGTTCCAACAATTCAAAAAACATAAAGAACTTGTGCAAGTATACTATATATGTATCTCCATCAGCATTTACAAGTTGCACACCCCAAGCTGATCGAAACAGGATAAAAGCAAGTATGTTTACAGGTATAGCAGGCACTATCAAATCAAATGACATCCTAAAAGTAAAAATAACCTCAAGCAGCCTAGCGTAACTTGTATATGAGAACATTCAAATATTGTGACACATGCATGACACATGATACACCAAATATGATACGGTAGCAAGAAGGGGAGCCAGACTTAAGGGTGGTCCAACATGGGTCAAAGACTTTGTCTTATAAGCCCAATGGCTGTTATAAAATAGTTAAGGGAAAAGCCCAATAACATTGTAAAGTTACGGTTGTTAACAGTTGGGGAAGATTGGTTGGTAATGCCTACGTGGCTTGGGAAACATGTATAAAGGGAAGTTAGTTGTATTGAAACGGTTTATCTTATAGAATTGTAAAATAAACAGATTGTTCTTGTTCTTGTTACTCAATACAGTTTCTCTTCTGTATCATTTGGTGCTTTCACTGAGAGTTGAACTCCTTCATTTTTCCCGAAATGAAGATGCAGGAGCTTGCTGATGAATTTTCACAGTATCGTGACCAAACGAATCAGCGTTTTGAGCAGTTATTGCTCACCATGGAATCCAGGTTTCAAGAAGTTCAATCGAACTTTCGCGAATTGTTGACGCATGGGTCAAAATCGGCAGGTGCTACTCCGCTGCATAGTTCTCATCATTCTAGTGGCGGTGAACATTCCGGGGGACACCATGAGGATCCTAGGGCTGTGTTGAAGTTTGTGAAACCCGAAATACCCAAATTTGATGGGTCTGAACCGAATACTTGGATTTTCAAAGCAGAATTGTTTTTTAAGATCCAACAGGTTCCAGAGACATTCAAGGTGGATCTCGCTGGTTTGCGCATGGATGGTGTTGCTGCTGATTGGTTTCAGTGGATTTCAACCAGTGGAACCATTATATCTTGGGAAACATTTGTGAAAGCGGTACGTGAACGCTTTGGCCCTTCTAGTTATAAGGATATTCGAGGAACGTTGGCTAAATTGATGCAGAAAGGTTCTTTGGCTGAGTACATGGCTGAATTTCAGAAGTTGATGAACTAGGTAACCAATGTTGGTGATGATTTGTTGATGACATTTTTTATTGCTGGTTTGCAATCTGATCTTCAAGGTGTTGTCCAATTACGTTGGCCAACTACATTGCATCAAGCTATGCAGTTAGCTATTGCTTATGATAGCCATCATTGTGAATTGATGTCTTCTCTTACGACTCCACAAAGGAAGTTCTTTCCAAAGACCAATTTCGCTGATAAGGTAGTTTCTTCTTCATCACCTATTGCATCACAGAATAGTGCTCTGTCTACTACTGCTACTGAATCCTTGCCAATTAAGAAATTGTCTTCTGATCAATTAAGACAAAAGAGGGAATTGGGATTGTGTTATACATGTGATGAAAAATGTACTAATAAACATCGTTGCAAGTCCAAAATGTTATTCATGATTGTAGATGAGGATGATCAAGAAGGGGAATCTGAGGAGGAGATTTTGTGGTGTCAAACTGATAATTCAGGTCCTAAAATAGATGCTGCATTGCATTCTTTATCGGGTCCTGCTGATGCTAGATCACTAGTACTGATTACCTTAGTTAATAGTCGCGAGGTTCAGGTGTTGATTGATTCTGGCAGTTCACATAGCTTTATCAGAAGAGATTTAGCTACTCAACTTCACTTACCAATAATCAAATCTCCAAAGTTGAGGGTTTTTATGGGTAATGGAGAGTTTTTAAAGTGTGACAAAAAATTTCCTAAGGTGAAATTGTGTATTCAAGGGCATTGTTTCGAAACTGATTTATTTGTGGTGAACCTCTGTGATCTCAGCATAGTGTTGGGGATGCAATAGTTGGTGACTTTGGGCAGAGTTACTCACCATTATAAGGAGTTGCTGATGGAATTTCTTTGGCAAGGGAAACTCATTACATTACAAGGTGGTACCCAATTACAGAATTTCGAGTCTGATGCTATTGCTGATACCAACTGCCATTTTCTTCAAAGCCAAGACCAAGGTATCCAAGAAGAGGTACTTCCTGAATTGTTAACTTTACAAGATAAGATCCCTTCATCCTTGTGGTCTATTTTGGTTGACTGTCAGCAAGTGTTTGCTACTCTTAAGGTGTTACCCCCTTTTAGGGACAGTACTCATGCAATTTAGCTATTAGATAATTCTCAATCTGTTAAGGTCAAGCCTTATCGGTACCCTTATCATCATAAGGCCGAAATTGAGAGACAAGTTGCTGAGTTATTGAGCAATGGCTGGATACAACACAGCCATAGTGCCTTTTCTTCTCCTGTGTTATTAGTTCAAAAGCAGGATCAATCTTGGCGAATGTGTGTAGATTATAGGGCTTTAAATGCTATGACCATCAAAGATGCTTTTCCTATTCCAACCATAGATGAGTTGTTGGATGAGCTTTTTGCAGCTAAGGTATTTTCCAAGCTTGACTTGCGTTCCGGTTATCATCAAATACGTATGAAGCCCGAAGACATACATAAGACAACTTTTAGAACTCATGAGGGCCACTATGAGTTTAAGGTGATGCCTTTTGGTCTCACTAATGCTCCTACCACTTTTCAAGCTGCCATGAATGGTATTTTTCGTCCATTTTTAAGGAAATTCATTGTAGTATTTTTTGATTATGTGTTGATTTATAGTGTATCCTTGGAGAAGCATGCTGATCATTTGCAGATAGCATTGACTTGTTTGCTACAAAATTCGTTTTTCATTAAACTCAGTAAATGTGAGTTTGGAGTGGGTGAGATAGCCTATTTGGGACATGTGGTTTCTGCCACTGGTGTTAATGTGGATGTCAAAAAAATTGCAGCTATGATAGATTGGCCAATTCCCAAGTCAATCAAGCAATTGAGGGCTTTCCTTGGTTTAACAGGATACTATAGAAGGTTTGTTAAGAGCTATGCTTCTTTAGCTCATCCTTTAACTGAATTACTTAAGCAGGACAAAATTACATGGACCACAGAAGCTGATTTGGCTTTTACACAATTGAAGACAGCAATGTCATCTACTCCCATATTACAGTTGCCTGACTTTACAACACCTTTTATAGTGGAATCAGATGCTTCAAATATTGCAGCAGGTGCAGTTTTATTGCAAGGTGGGAAGCCAATCTCTTTTTTTAGCAAGAAATTTGGTCCACGCATGGCTGCCTCATCAGCATATGTTCGAGAATTGTATGCCTTGACTGAAGCCATTAAGAAGTGGAGACATTACCTCCTTGGATCTCATTTTGTGATCAAAACAGATCATCAAAGTTTAAGGGAATTGCTCCACCAAAATGTCCATACTGCAGATCAGCAAAAGTATCTTTACAAATTAATGGGTTACAATTTTACAATTGAGTATAAATCAGGGGTTTTGAATATAGTTGCAGATGCTTTATCCCGACAATTTCCTGATGACGATAAGGCAAATATACATACTTTGAGGTCAGAACCAACATTGGAAATTTGGGAACAAATTAAGGAAGAGCATAAACAGGATACTGAATTGTTGGCCCTTCATAAAGCTTTAGAAGAAGGGACATATACTGGTCCTGCAATTTCCAAAAGACATGGTATGCTTTTTATTAACAATATATGTATGTTGGGATCCCGTTCTCCTCTTAAGGAGATATTATTACAGGAAGCTCATTGCACACCCATAGGAAGTCATGCTGGAGTTCAACGGACCTATTTACGTTTGTCCACATCCTTCTTTTGGAAGAATATGCGCAGTGATGTGAAGCAGTTCATTCGAAACTGTACTCTGTGTCAGCAAATTAAGACATCAACTCAAGTGCCATGGGGATTGTTGCAACCTTTGCCTATTCCAAATGCTATCTTTGATGATCTCACACTGGACTTTATTACAGCTCTTCCTCGATCTCATGGTTTTACTACAGTCTTGGTTGTAGTGGATAGACTATCCAAATATGCTCATTTTGGACCTCTTCCTTCATCCTACACAGCAGCAACAGTGGCCCAGCTATTCTGTGACTTAGTGGTCAAACATCATGGGTTTCCTAGAACTTTATTGTCTGACCGCGATCCAGTGTTTATGAGTAAGTTTTGGCGCCATTTATTTCAGTTGAGTGGTACTAAACTCCTTGCAACTTCAGCTTACCACCCACAAACTGATGGCCAATCGGAAGTTACAAATCGATATTTGGAGCAGAATATGCGAGCATTTTGCTCTGAACTGCATTCTCAGTGGTCCCAAATGTTGTGTTGGGCGGAATTGCATTATAACACATCAGTGCATTCTGCTCTTAATATGTCACCTTATCAAGCAGTGTTTGGGAAGATTCCACTCCTCATTCCACAATATGAGAAGGGTGCTGTCCAGTTAGAGGCAGTAGATGCGATGCTCCAACAGAGGCAAGAGGTGTGGGATTATTTGAAGCTTCAGTTACAAAGAGCTCAGGCCTGTATGAAGCATCAAGCTGACAAACATAGGCAGGAACGTCTCTTAAAAGTTGGTGACAAGGTCTTAATCAAGTTACAACCTTATCGCCAATTGTCTGTTGAGAGAAGATCCAATCATAAGTTAGCCAAACGATACTTTGGTCCTTATGTTGTCGAGCAAGTCATTAGTCCTATAGCTTATCGATTAACTCTACCCGCGGGAAGTATGATTCATCCAGTGTTTCATGTTTCAGTGTTGAAACAATTTTATGGCCCTAATGCTGTTAGTTGTGAACCTCTGCCATCAGTAAGTGTGCAGAACAAACCGGTTCAACAACCTCTCGCCATTTTAGACTCGCGGGAAATACTGGTCAATTGTGTTCCACAGCAGCAACATTTGATCCAGTGGTCAGCTACGGTTCCGGAGGATGCATCATGGGAAGCAGCTGCCGAATTGCGCAAGACGTATCCACAATTGCACCTTGAGGACAAGGTCACCGTCGAAGGGAGGGCAGTTGATACGGTAGCAAGAAGGGGAGCCAGACTTAAGGGTGGTCCAACATGGGTCAAAGACTTTGTCTTATAAGCCCAATGGCTGTTATAGAATAGTTAAGGGAAAAGCCCAATAACATTGTAAAGTTACGGTTGTTAATAGTTGGGGAAGATTGGTTGGTAATACCTACGTGGCTTGGGAAACATGTATAAAGGGAAGTTAGTTGTATTGAAACGGTTTATCTTATCGAATTGCAGAATAAACAGATTGTTCTTGTTCTTGTTACTCAATACAGTTTCTCTTCTGTATCAAAATACATAAACTCCATTTGATGTTAAATAATGATTTTAAAAAGATGTTTTAAATTCTATTACATAGCAACCTCCAATCAATTAAATGCTTAATGGATACCATGAAAAAAAGGATACTGCAATAAATAATCCACACATGGAAATTAACATAAGATCATTACACTTACCATTTTTCCATTTGGCTGGCCTATTTTTTTCTCACAAAGTAGCGATCATTAAATTACTCAATTTTCATGAGAAAATTGAACATTTTAGGAAGCTAAATTTTATGAGAATATCGTATAAATATTGATTTCTAGTTGCTAAATGCAAGATAATATATCAACATCAGCCGATGAGAAGAGAATAAAAAAATACCAGAAATTTCATTATGAGCACCATTTATATTTTATTACTCTAAAAAGGTCACATCAAAAGCAATTTAGGAAATTCTCATGCCATTCAAGCAGTATCTTAACATTTGAAAGAAGAAGAGGGTAAACTTAACATTTGAAAGATTGTTATTCACTTTAATAACAAGAAGTTAATAGTTGAAAATTGAAAGAAAAATCATGTACAGTATTAAGAGGGTAAATTAGACATCAAATAACAAGCAGCAGAATAAAATTCAAAATTTAAATCATGAAATTTCATCTCACACATAAATACATAATGCAGGAGAATTCCACTAGAAAAGACTTGATCATGAACCTTTATGGTCACCTCAAGTCAGCCAAATGGCACCACCATGTGCTCTTAAATAAAAAAGTAAAAAAATGGAAAAAGGTATGTTGGATTTACAAAATCGTTGGATGTGGTAACTTCGGATTGGCAGAATTGTGGAGTACTAAGTTGGGGTTTCAGAATTTTTTTTTTTTTTGAAATACAAAGAAAAACAGAACTACAAAACATCATAAATGGGCGATTCAAAGCCCTCACAATCCTTTAAAACAAGGTCCCTACATCCAGTGGCGGACTCAGAATTTTTTTTTTATGTCTGCACATTTAAGACGGGGGTTCGGGGGCAACGCCCTCGCAATTTTTTTTAAAGACAATTTTAAATGTATTAAAAAATATATAAACAAGAAATGAAAATTTTAACTTAACATACAAAAAATAATGATAAAAAATCCACCTCTGTTGATGTCTATTTGATCCAAAGTTGACCACTCTTACTTCGCAAAAAAACGTGAAAAATCACGTACGATTCTCCTCCACTTGATGAAGATTGAATTTCAGGAATTATCGATGTCTATTAAGGTTTGGAGCTAATAAGGTTTATGTTTCAAAAAAGAAGAAGAGACAAAGCAATGGGGTAGGGTTTAAGCTTTAAGCTTTTAATTATAGGGATTGGTTGGGTTGGACCTATGTTAGTTAAAATTCCGATTTAAATATGTGATTTTACGATTTTTTTTAATCAAAATGATTTCATCAAAATTCGAAACACTTTTATGATTTTATGATTTTGTATCCTCCTTCTAGTTTTAGGTAAGATCCCAATTTTAACTACCATGATTTGGCCTATGTTTACTTTTTTTTTCAATCTTCCTACTTTTTTTTTACTTACCTAAATCACCCACCCCTTTAAAAAAAAAATCTCAAAGTTTTGTGTCTGTATGTGCAGACATAGGCACTAGTGTCAGTCCGCCACTGCCTACATCCATCCGGAGGAGAGTTGAACCAATGAGTCTCCTAGCTATCATCAACCCTGAGCTTAGCCACCCAATCAGCAACTCGGTTGCCTTCTTTATAAGTGTGTATAATATTCACATGCCAATAAGTATTCATCAGATCATTAATTCTATTTACAAGGGAGAAACAAGGATGGGATTTAACACACCCTTCCTTAATCATGTGAATAGAAACCAGTAAATCTCCTTCCAAAATAGCATTTTTCAGATTGTTGTGCCATATCCATTCCAAGCCAATCAAGCAACCCCACAACCCAGCCATTAATACCGTCCCATAACCAAGCCTTCTAGTAAAACCATGCATCCAATTCCCAGCATCATCTCTAATAACACCACCACAGGCCAAATTAGACCCATTATCTCTACAAGAGCCATCAACATTAACTTTTATCCAGCCATTCAGAGGAGCCTTCCAATTAACCCAAACTTCCTTCAAAGGTTCAAGATTTAAACCTGCATCACTGAGCATCTCATTGGCAGCAGCAACATTCAGAATATTAATAGAGACCTGCTTGAAGAATTCTTGAGGAGATAGGCTGCTACCTTTAAAAATAAGATTATTTCTATCCTTCCACATGTACCAACAGATCACCCCAAAGCTTAAGTGCAAATTAGAGCTATTGTTCTTGGACTTGAGATTAGACTTCATCCAGCTATCAAAATTCATTGTGAGAAATTGGCTATTACCTGTGATATCCACCCAATGGTTCCAGACTTCCTTAGCCCATGTGCATTTCCTGAAAAGATGATCTCTATCTTCTAATAAGTTCTGACATCTAGGACATCTTGAATTATCTGCCATGTGCCTTCTAACCCTTTCAGCATTAGTGAGAATTTTATTACCATGTAAAAGCCACAAAAACTTTAATTCTCTGAGGGCCCTTCCAACTCCAAACCAGACTCCAGTCACCAGGTTCAGGATCCATTTGAGAATTGCAAAGAGAAGAATATGTTGAACTAATAGTAAAAACACCTAAAGAAGAGTGGTTCCAAATAACTTTGTCCATGTCATTAGTGGCATTAGGAGGTAAGATACCAGCTATAACAAAGACAGTATCATCTGGTAAGAATTGATTCAGCATTCTCCAGTTCCAACCTCCCTCATCAGAAATGCAGTCAGCCACTTTCCAGTTAGATACATTCTTTGGAATATCAATCTACACAATATCTAATAATCTGCCAACACTAGGAATTCAATTATCCCTCCAAAAGTCTATATTTCTACCATCACCCCGAAGGATCCTGGAACCAGCTTGGACCTGATCCCATACCTGTTGGATTCCTTTTCAAGTATTGGAGACTTTTTTAGAGACAGTGAGATTAGGGATCATAGCTTCCTCAACCTTGTACTTGGCTTTCAAAATTTTGACCCACAGATCCTCCGAATTATTAATGAGACCAAATCTAAGCTTCATAGAATAAGCCTTATTAACTTTAACCTGATCCCTAAGACCCAAACCCCCTTGCAAATTAGGCTAACAGACTTTGGTCCAACTGACCAGATGTGTCTTCTTCATATTTTGACTGGATCCCTACAAAAAACTTCTTGTGAGTTTCTCCACCTCCCTACAAACAACAATAGGCATGGTAGTAGTTTGCATAGTGTCAGCAGGAAGAGCTTCCAAAACTGCTTTAGCAAAGGTTGCTCTACCAGCAAAAGAAAGAGAGCTTTGATTCCACGAGGACAGTCTCTTATGCACTCTATCCAGCACATGGTTAAAGGAATTCTTGGAAATTCTTCTATGATTCAAAGGAACTCCCAAATACTTGCCCAAGTCAGATGTGGTATTAAAACCCAAACAGTCACTGATTTCTCTAGCTTTGTTAAAACAAACATTCCTTGAGAAGAAATTTTTTTCTTTTTCACTACTCACCTTTTGCCCTGAAGCCTCAGAAAAGACTTTGAACACTTAATTAATCACCTGGGCTTGTTCCAAGCTAGCCTCAACACATATAATTATATCATCTGCAAAGAAAAGATGCGATATAGGAGGAGCCTTTTTTTTAATCAGCATTGGTTTCCAGGCTTTTACTTCCACAGCCATTTGGATGAGGTGAGCCAGCCTCTCCATGCAAAGGACAAACAAGTAAGGGCATAGGGGATCCCCTTGTCTAATTCCCTTCTCTGGTAAGATCTGACTAGTAGCCACACCATTCCACAAAAGATTGAAAGAAGTAGAGGAAATACAATTAGAGATCAAGTTACATAGGGAGTTAGGGAATCCTAGATCCCTAACTGTCTCCACCACAAAGCTCCAGCTTAGCCTATCATAGGCTTTTTCTAAGTCCACCTTTATCATCATCCAGCCTTTCCTGCCTCTTCTTCTCCTCATTGAATGGATCACTTCTTGAGCAATAATTATGTTGTCAGCACTTTGTCTACTTTTTATAAAGCTGCTCTGGTTAGGAGAGATTAATCTTGGCATCAATCCCCTCAATCTTTCAGAAACAATCTTTGTAATGATTTTATAAATCACATTAAAAAGACTAATGGGTCTAAAGTCCTTCATACTCTCAGGACTATCTTTCTTGAGGATCAAACAGATGAAAGTCTTATTTATCTCCTTTACTTTCTCAGGGTATTGGAAGCACTCTTGAACCACTTTACAAACTGAGTCACCTATTACTTCCCACTGGCTCTGGAAGAAAATGGCATGCAACCCATCCGGTCCAGGGGCTTTAAACTTCCCCATCCTGAACACAGTTCTCCTAATCTCCTCCTTGCTAGGACTTTGAGCCAGCTTTAGTTTCTCATAATCAGACAGCTTAGGAAAAAAACCCCTGGATAGGGAAGAAACCATCATCAGGAGTTTCAGCTTTGAATAATTCTTGGTAGTAGGACACTGCCATATTAACCAAAGAATCAGGGTCAGCTATCCAGGTTCCATTATCATCCTTGAGAGTGAGGATTCTATTATGCCTTCTTCTTGCCACAGTAGAGGAATGGAAGAATCTTGTATTTTTGTCCTCATACTTCAACCAATGGCATCTAGACCTTTGGAACCAAGTTAGTTCTTCTTTGACAAGGATGGCTTGAAGCTCCTTCCAACAATTCTTCTACAGAATTTCCAAATTATAATCAAATCGCCCATTCATATAACTGTCAAGGCCCCTCATCCTAGCATATATTTTGTTTTACTGTTGGATATTCCTCTTAAAAATATTCTGGTGCCAATCTTTGGCATCCTTTTCAAAATTATTTCTAGCAATAAACCAATCTTCATTGTTGCTCCAACTATTCTTAACCAATCTGCCAAAGTCATGATCAGTAAGCCAAGCAGCCATGAATTTAAAAGTTCTGGAATGCTCCCTGGGCCTAGATGGACCACTCTGAGCCAAAAGAAGAGGCCTATGATCAGAATTGAAAAAAGGCAAATGAGAAATAAAACGGTTAGGCCAAAGGAGATTCCAAGCTTCATTAGAGAAGCCTCTGTCTAATCTTTCATGAAGCTTTCCTCTCTTCCAATTGAATTCAGGACCCTTGTATCCTATGTCACTAATTTTACAATTAAGAAGACTTTGCTGCTTGTCACCAATGTTGTCCCAACAAATCTCACTGCCTCTTATCTTCTCTGAAGCATGAAGGATAGAATTAAAACCCCTAATAGTAACCATGGCTCCTGAATGGAAAGACTGATAGCCTCTAAATCATTCCAAAGGTTTTTCTTCTCCAAACGCCTAGGACTCCTATAAACAAAAGTAATGATTTCAGTCTTCACAGCTATCAGATGATGCACCCAAGTGTGAATAAATTGATGATGGGCTAAGATAATCTCAATCTTAACCACATTATCATCCCAAAGGATCCAGATTCCCCCTAAAAATTCAACAGCCTCTTGTTTGAAGAAGTTAGGGAAACCAAGCTGCTTGATAATCCCATCACCCTTCGAACCACTAATTCTAGTTTCTAACAAAACCAAAACATCAATTCTAAATCGAAATTTCAGATCTCTAATGAGGGTAGCAAAGCCCTTTTTTCCTACCCCTCTACAGTTCCAGATACAAACAGACATAAAGCAAATTATGATACAAAAAAGGAAAAAATTCCCTAAGAACCTGAACTGAAACAAGTTAGGAATTTGAAACTCCCAAACAAGGAGTAGATACCTCAGCAGCCTGCTCAACTTGGTTCTGGTTAGGAGAATAAGGATGATCACTAG
This sequence comes from Gastrolobium bilobum, assembly GCF_033153095.1. Lineage (NCBI taxonomy): Eukaryota > Viridiplantae > Streptophyta > Magnoliopsida > Fabales > Fabaceae > Gastrolobium > Gastrolobium bilobum. The sequence continues at coordinate 137,765 of NW_026896184.1, forward strand.
ATTTAGATCCTTTCCCTTTTTTCCCTTCCTGATTAATCAATCCATCAGCCCTATCTTTCACCTCAGAAGGAGCTTTCCCATTTTCCTTCATTCTGCTAGCTGCCTTATAAGGGCCTTCCAATACAGTATTAGAAGACTTGTTTTCAGTCCTAACTTTTTTTTGCAAAGGACTAGAAGGACCCCTACCTTTTTCCTTTCCATATTTAAGGGGAATTTTTCTAGCTTTGCTCTCTGTCCCCTTCATTCTCCTCTGGTTACCAGAGCTACTCGAACCAGCCAAGCCCACCAAAGGATACTGTAATTTCCCCTCCTCCTTAGATTGAGCATCAATCTCCAATGATACTGAAGTTTGATCAGGAATAAAGTTCTGTTCAGTCTCCATATGGGAACCACAAACCTCACCTCTTTCTTTACTTAAAACCTCCTTAGGATGATCCTCCTTATTTCCCCTAGAACAACCTCTCCCTTACCTTCATCTATGTTCTTAGCTAGGATAGCCTTTAATTTCCTTCCTCTAGTTTGCCTCTGAATCACCATCCAGTCACCAAATTCCTCACTGTGATTCTTCTCTACCTTAGGCTGTTCTTTATTGTTGCTACCCTTAATAACAGGTCATTCTCTTCCAATTTCCTTCTGAACCTCCTGCTGGCTACTATTAGAACACTAGTCTTTCCTATGTCCATACACTCCACACTTGAAGCAAATCAAATGAAGGCCTTCATAGCCTACCTGGAAAGTTCTGTCACCTTTTTTGAATTTGGACAGGAAACTCTTCCTTAGATCCACATCTACACATATACGAGCAAACCTTGCCCTCTCAGTGATGACTTCAAGGCCAGAATCACTTTTGCAAAGAGAATTTCTATCCACTTTAAGTTTCCTCCTAAATATATTCCCAATTTTCCAGAGGTGATGTGTTGTATACAATTCAATAGGGAGACCAGGAATCCTGATCCACACTGCCATCCTCTTAACTTGATCATCAAAGGGGTCAAAGAAAGGCCTCCATCTCTGAACCACTACATAGTGGTCATTCACTATCCATGGACCCTCTTCTAGGACATGCCGGTAGTCATTATCATCTTGGAACCTCAGCAAAAGGTAGCCATTCTCCAGACCGATTAGTTCAAAAGAGCTAACCAGGTTCCACTGTCTCTAAAGCCTAGCCATCAAGAATCTAGTAGCTATCCTCTTGCCCAGCAACTTGATAATAAGTGCTTTACGCCATTGTTTACAATCTTCCTTATATTGAGCCTTTGAGATGTGATAAGTCGAACATAGTGGATCCTCCGAGAGCCCCTGGGCACCCTCATCCATAAGATCGTCCTCTTCCTTCTCCCTATTTTGCCTGGTCAGCCAATCCTCCTCCTCGCTATCCGATACTTCTCCACCGTTCAACTTTAGTAACTTATACTTATACGAGACCACCATGCGTCGTGAGCTGCTGGAAGACATCTCACCTCTCTTCTCTGTATGCATAGCTTTCTCAGGAGACAGATTAACTCCCTCCTCACCATTCTCCAGCATCTGATCATCCATGCTGAGATCTTCCATCGTATCACCCTTCAGTTTCTTACCACATATGAGACGCAGCTCCTCTTCCTTCGTCAACCTTTCCCTTCCTCCCTTCTCTCCGTCAACCTCCACAGAACCTCGATTCAGACTCTTCTCATCATCCATAGCTTGAAACAAGAACATAAAAGGAAGAAAATTTCCCAGAAAACCCCAAAACCTAGCAGAGAAAAAAAAAAGATCGTGCGCGTGAAGTTACGCGCGTAACCCGTCATAACTTTGACAAATGGGGGATCTTTATGGATGGTTTCAAAATTATGTGGGTAGAAGGAGATTCTATAACTATAAGTATGTTTTTAGCGTGTCGAAGTCAAGTGCAGGGAATTAAGTGGTAGATTGGCTTGCAAATAATGCTTTTTCCCTTACTGGAATGTTCATTTGTTTGTAAATCCACCCCAGAAGTGTTGTGACTTAATTCATACGAACATGATGAGTATGGTTGCACCCAGAATGGTATGAGGTTAGTTTCTTTTCTTTCCTTATATTTTCAGCCGCCGGGGGGGGGGGGGGAGTCGCGATAGTCCCAACATTACAAGAGGAATTAAAACAAACATATGATGGGTACAAAGCATAGAACATAGAAAACTATTCTTTAGGTCCCAGTCCCTGCTGCAACATTTTCACAAACATGTGGTGTACCTACGTCTAGTTTGAGAGGAAGTCACACTTTAATGGGGGGAAACCAAGATGCAAGGCATATAACAGTTGAAAGTTGAAAGAGATAACTACAAATTGAAAAAAGCATAATCTATCAAAAAAAGAATAGGCAAAGGAAGTGAACGAAGATACAGAGAAAGTCAAACCAAAAAAAAATGAAAGGCCTATTTCTTGCCGGTGCTTATGTTACGGTGGTCGGTGGTTGTTTTCGGCAACAAAGCTTTATAATAAGGCGACGGCGAGATGAGGAGAAAGAGGTGGAGCTCTTGAAGAGTAGAAAACAGAATTCACAGCGGAAGAGAGAAGTGAAAGCCGACGTCCATGGCTGCGATGAAGCAAGCTTGGAGGAGGAACGACACGGGGAGAGAAAGAAAGAGACTGTGTGTGTTTTAATTTTTAACAGTAAGCGTAAATAAGCAAATTCAAATATTTTATTTCTTAAAACCCCAAAAATGGGGGAGCTTTAATTTTATAAACAAGAAAGGTTTTGGAAGATTTTGTGAAAATCTCCAATTTTTTTGCCTTACTTTTTTAAACTCACAAACAAGGAAAGAGAGTAATAAAACCCTCCCTTTCTTTTCCTTTCCCTCCTAAAACTAACTCCCAAACAAGCCCTTAAGATTTTGGGTTGAAGTGGTACATATCATGGTATAAGAGTTGGAGTGACCAGGAGGTCATGAATTCGATCCTCACCGCCCTCCACTTTCAGATGAAATTAAGAAAAACACAAGATAAACCAAAAAATGGGCTTGTTCTGTATCTACGCTTCAAGCCCAAAGGGCTTTTACATGAGCGGGTGTATTAGAGATATACAAAATAAGTAATTAAGTTTCACCCAATGCCTTAAGATTTTGGGTATGTTGAAGTGACATTTATCATCTTTATTCATTGCATAGTAAAACGATACAAACCATACACAGCCCCGGGATTGACCTCGCCGGGTTACTGTCCCCCTATCTCTGAGGGTTGGGGTCAGTAATTAGACCCTGCATGCACGTCGACAACTTTGACCCCCGAAACACGACTGGGTCTCGGTGACTTCTGGGATAGAGGGCTTAGAGGGGGTCACTATATTTTTTTTTTAATTTACACACTAAATGACGTCGTTTGGTGTGTAAAAACTAGATCTAAAACTAGATCTGAAATCTGAATCGTTCTTTTTCTCCCAGACCCAATCTCCCTGATCGGGTGATCTCCGCCTCTCCTTCGTCATGGTGGTGATCCTTCCTATCCTCTTCGGTCTTCTCTCTTCCTCTCCTTCGTCATGCTGGTTCTTCTCTCTCTACTGTTGATTCGTCACGTTGTCGCCTCTCCTTTGTCGTTCTCTCTTGGGTAAGGGATATCGTTGATACTTTTATTAGCTTATGTAATATTGACTTGTGGACGTATTGGTCGAATTATGTTAAATATATTTTGAATCTTTGATGGTTGGTGGTTTTATTTTTTTGAATTTTTCATAAGGATATATATTAATATTTTTTAACATATAAAATTGGGAAGTGACACCGTTACTCTCCGGTTGACCTGTGACCCCGTGACTTTGGACGAGTCGATGGCAATGCCGAGTTTTTAAACACTGTTATACACTTCAATAATGAAGTTATGGTTTAAGCTTCCAAATAATGGCTGCTTCAGTTTAATGTCTTTAAATATATGTAGAATGTTATGTTCACTCTCTGATAATTTAATGCAAACATACATTTGTCCAATTAAGTTCATATTATATATCAAGAGGTTGCATGAATGGATGTGATCGATAAGGAACAGAAGAAATAAGCAGACCACATGATAAATATACACCACAGGCATGGTAAAACATATGTTTAAAATGTTTAGTGCTAAGCATTTTGATTCAACCTTAAACTAGCAAATTTGAAAATATATTTATATATATACTGTACATGGGAAAGAGTAGCTTTTTCTTTCTTGCATATTTTCTAATACGAACCAGGTGTTGGGTGGTATTCCTCAATTAATGTTGGAGTACACCTTATGAAATATGGTGCAGGGCTCAAGGCTTCCCAACCACCCTATCATTGTGGATGGTTCTCGAAGAAGGTGGTTGTTTCTTCTCACCTTATATAAACCCCTTGAAATTATTTGTAATTGGTTGGATTTTGTTACTGAATTTGAGAATACCTCTAGAGAAAAGTTTGAGTGTGACCTCTTTAGGGAAATTTGAGAATACTATTATTGTTAGTTAAGTTTGAATGTACCTCTACTGTAACTAGGGAAGCTTGACTCTTTGTAATCTTTCTATTTGACATAGTGAAAGATTTTCTGGACTAGTGTCCCATGATTTTTACTTCTCCACATTGGGAAAAGTTTTCCACATTAAAATTGGATTGTGTTTCTCTGTCTCTTTCACTTCTATTTTTTTTCGTATTCTGCTGCGTGTTGGCAGACCTTTGATTGTCGAGCTCTGAATTGTAAATGCTTTCGTGTCGAGTTTGAGGGATCTAGTTGCCCAATAATGGTATCAAAGCCCAAGTTTGAATGGTTATGAAGGAGACTAGATGGAGACTAACAACATTGCCCACAGTGGAGACATGTTTAAACTGACAGTTGACAATTTCACTTACTGGAGACCTATGATGGAAGACCATCTGTGCTACAAAGACATCTGTGAGTCCATCGTCCATGAAGAAATCGAGAAGGAGTGGGAAATCCTGAATCGAAAAGCAGTGGCCTTAATCAGGAAATACATTGACAAAAGCCTCTTTAAGCACGTATCTGAGTTCACTAATGTGTACGAGTTATGGACAAAGTTGGAATGCATGATTCAGAAGAAGACTCCTAAGAACAAGGCACACCTGGTTTGCCGACTTGTGAAGTTAAAATAAAAGGATGATATGAGCATGATTGAACACTCCAATACCTACAAAGGTATAGTTAATCAGCTTCCTAAAGCTGAGATGAAGGTTGAAGACGAGATGAAGGCTCTATTGTTGTTGAGCTTGTTACTAGAAAGCTGGGACACTCTAGTGGTTACTTTAAGTAATCGGCTCTTAATGGGAAGTTGATAATAGATGTTGTAACTGACAGCCTCCAGAATGAAGAATCCAGGAGAAGAGAACGAGGTGTAACCAACACGTTTGAGGCAAACGTGGCTGAGAACAAGGTAAGGTCTGACGTCCGGGGTCGTGACAAACGTAATAAGTCTAGAGGCCGATCTAGGCCTAGATATGAATTGAAATGCTTCTACTGTTGGAAGCCTGACTGCAAGCCCTTACAGAAAGATGAGAAAAACGGCACTGTGAAGTCCGATCAGATAGTGCCAAAGAAGAAAGAAGACAAAAGCACCATTGCGGTAGTTGTTAATTAGGATGTCGAGATCTTTCTCATTTGCGAGGATAATTTTTTAAATATAGGTTATGATGATTGTGCCTGGATTTTGGATTCTGTTTCCTCCTTCCATGTCACCTCATACAAAGACTTTTTCTCTTCTTATAGAAGTGATGACTTTTGGAGTGGTAAAAATGGGAAACCAAGTAACAAGTAAAATTATTGGAGTCAGTGATGTAACCCTAACCACAAACGTCAAGTGTCAACTTGTACTGAACGATGTAAGGCATGTACCTGACATGCGTCTCAATCTAATCTCAGTAGGAAAACTTAATGATGTCGGGTTAGTGAATTATTTCAGAAGTTGCAAATGAAAATTGGGTAAGGGAAACTTGGTGGTGGCCTAAGGTAAAAAGAAGCCTCCTTGCATATGATGCAAGGAAAAATCAATGGTGGAGAAGCCAACTCTATCTAAGATGGATTTAGCGTGGAGCTATGGCACAACCACCTCGGCCACATGAGCGAGAAAGGACTTCAGTTTTAAACAAGAAATGATTACTGATCAGGTTGAAAGACTAAATGATGGAGAGCTGCGCACACTACCTAGCTAGTAAGCAGCACTGGATTTCGTTTGTGAGATCGAATCAGCTCATACGATGCAAGTATGTTCTTGACCTCGTCTATCCCGATGTATGCTCCATGTCAGAGAGATCCCTTGGTGGAGCTCAATATTTTGTTTCTTTCATTGATGACACTCCTGCAAAATGTGGGTATATGTGTTGAAATCTAAAGATCAGGTACTCCAGGCCTACAAAGAATTCCATGCAATGGTGGAAATGGAGACTGACAAGAAATTGAAGGTGGTCTGATCTGACAATGGTGGTGAGTATTGCGCCCGTTTGATGCAAACTGTAGAGCGATCGGAATCCAACTTGAGAATACAACCCCAAAGACTCTGCAGCTGAATGGAGTTGCTAAAAGGATAAACCAAACTATAGAAGAAGAGGTCTGAAGCATATTATCCCACGCTGGATTACCGAAATCATTATGGGGAGAGGTAGTCCGAACTGCAGTCGACTTGATAAATCTCTCACCATCACAGCCACTTGAAAGAAAAATTCCAGAGAAAGTTTGGACATGTCGGAAAGCGGCCTATGATCATTTAAGAGTATTTGGATGCCGAGCTTTTGTGGATATCCCTAAAGACGAAAGGGTGAAGCTCAATGCGAAGACTAAATAATGTATTTACTAAGGTTCACCGAGATGTGAGTTTGATTTTCGACTTTGAGATCTAATCAACAAGAAGATGGTGAGAAGGCGAGATATAATCTTTCATGAGAACAAGACTATTACAGACATCTCGAAGCCCAAAGTCTGGGTTCTGTCCAAAGTGAAGAACCTATCCCTCATCTCCGAGCTGAAATAGAAGGAGAAACAAATGATGAAAATGACCTTGAAAGACAAACTAGTTTAAATGCTGAAATTCGAGATCCTGAAATCGGAGAAGAGAATGTTAAGAGTCTGACTAAAAAATGAATCTCAACCTGGACTAAAAAATGGACAAAGCCAAGAAAGTGAGCACCCCCTTAACCGGACACATAAAACTGAGTCAAAAGTAATGTCTGAGGTTTGATGAAGAGAAAGACGAGATGCTGAAGATTTGTACTAGTCCGCCGTCAGAAGTTTGATATATGCTATGGTATGTACGAGACTCGACTCGGCGTATGCAATTGGAATGTTGAGCTGATATCTGTCTAACCTCGGCAAAAGAACACTGGGAAGCAGTGCAGTGACGTGGATCTTCAAGTATCTTAGAGGAACAAATAATTTATGCCTCCATTTTGGAGAAGGAAATGTCAAGTTGTAAAACTACACAGATGTTGATTTAGAGGGAGATGCCGACTTGAGAAAGTCGACGACTAGATACTTGATGACTTTTGCAGGAGGAACTGTCTCTTGGTAATCAAAACTATAGAAATGTGTGACACTTTCGACAGCTGAGGCCGAGTATATAGTCGTGATTGAGGCTTGCAAAGAATTATTATGAATGAAGAAGTTTCTCTCTGAACTTGGCCATAACCAAGACAAGTACGAGCTGAAGTGTGATAATCAAAGTGCTGTTCACCTAGCGAAGAACTTGAACTATCATTCCCACACTAAGCACATTGATGTTAATTATCATTGGATCTGGGATGTGATGCAAGATGGACAACTCGAACTCGTCAAAGTGCATACTGACCTCAATTGGTCCGACATGATGACGAAGTCGATGTAGCAAAAAATTTAAGATTGTTGTGAAGGTGTCGTAATGATGCTAAACCCGACTTATTAATGTCGGAAGGGGGAGATTTGTTGGGTGGTGTTCCTCCATTAATGTCGGAGTGCAGCTTATTAAATGTGGTGTAGGGCTCAAGGGTGCCTAACCACCTCCACCACCCTATCATTGTGGAAGATTTTGGAAGAAGGTGAAGGGTTCTTCTCACCTTATATGAACCCGTTGAAATCATTTGTAATTGGTTGGATTTTGTTAGTGAATTTGAGAATACATTTAGAGAGAAGTTCGAGTGTGATCTCTTTAGGGAAGTTTGAGAATACCACCATTATTGGTGAAGTTTGAATGTACGTCTAGTGTAACTAAGGGAGCTTGACTCTTTGTAATCTTTCTATTTGATATAGTGAAAGATTTTTTGGACTAGTGTCCCGTGATTTTTACTTATCCACATTGGGAAAGATTTTCCACGTTAAAATTGAACTATGTTTCTCTGTCTCTCTCACTTATGTATTTTTTTTTTGTTTTTTACTGCGTGTTGGCCAACCTGATGACTTCAGGCTGACCTCTGATTGCTAAGCTCCTAAGTCCGAGCTTCGTATTGTAAACGCTTCCCACGCCGAATTTGAGGGACCGAGTTGTCCCAACACCAGGGACTTTGTTATTTGCACAAAGAACACCATAATGATGACAACTTCTTTACACATTTCTATATTTCTAATTGGAAAAGATAAAGGGAAAGAGAGTGTTTATTGGAATGTGTGTTTTATTGTTTTATTATATGAATAGGACGTACTGTAAGAAGGGTGAAATAAAAATAGTGCACAAATATCATTATTGAAGAAATAGCCATAAATCATTGTTGATGAAAAAAAAACCATAATCAATACTCTATTTTATTGCTTATCTAATCTAATCAAATGCAAAAACAACTTAAAACCCATAATTTTAGGAAACCCACAACTACAGCTAATCAACACCACTGATAGATACTCAGACATATTCTCAACACTCCTTGCATTAATTACTACAAACTCCAAGTTTTTCTTTTAGTTCTCAAACTTACCCATAGGAAGAGCCTTCGTAAACCAAACATCCAACCAAGCTTCTGTAAACAACTTCTTCAACTTTCTCATACCTATATTCTTTGTTGAGCTTCCCTTTCTGATTGTACTTACGGACTTATTTACCCATGGTTAACCATCTCAAAGTTCTCCATTAACCCATGGTCAAATCTGCTTCTACTGGTGTGGGGGATGTCTCTTCCTTTTGGGTTCAACCCCCCCATCAATGGCTGAAATTATATGTTGTTGGGGTTGCTGCTCATGGTAAAGTGACTTGTGGGGGTCTTAGCTATGATTCCAATGGAGCTTGGTTGGGTGATTTTATCTCTTTTTTGGGGTGTTGTTCCCTCTTCAAGCAAAATTATAGGCTATCCTTAGAGGTATGGAGTATGCTTGGTGTCTTGGTTCCAAAATATTGAAATTGACTTTTCTCAAGCCATGAACTTGCTTACCGTTAAAGGTAATGAGACTCAAGAACTACACTTAGTAGTTAGGATTCGAACTTGAGTTGAAAAATCTAGAATATTTAATTCATTCATACTAAAAGGGATCAAAACATATGTACTGATTGGCTAGTTAAGGAAGCTCTTTCCAACTTTTAGAGCACTCTCTTTTTATCTTCTCTGAAGTTGTTACAAGTTTTTGGGGAGTCTTCTATTCGAATCTTCCTCACCTGATTGATATATTCTCTATATCTTTGTTGTTTTCTAATTTTTTAGGGTTACGTCCTATGAAGCACCGACACTTCAAAAACCCTGACGTGTCGTGTCCGATACTTTCCGACACTCTCCGACACTCCGACACTCCCCAACTGTCCAACACGCAGTATAAAGATTCAAAAAAAGGTTCATAGGTTGCGTTGCGTTGAGTTTTTAGTTCCAACTATTAGATTCGTTGGATCATTTTATTGAGTTTAATATAAATATTTGAGATATCTTATGTTTCTTTGCAAAATTGATGAATATTATAAGTTAGTTTCATTTTTTTGTTAAATTATTAAATATTAAATACAATATACACTACATAAATTAAAAATATTATTTAATATCAAAACGTGTCCTAACGTGTCGAAATCTAATATTTTTTAGAATTAACGTGTCAGAGTGTCGTGTCACGTGTCCCGTGTCAATATCGGTGCTACATAGTTTACGTCCCTTTAGTGTAACAAAGAAAGAATATAAGTTATAATGATTTGGGATACGTAGTTCAAATTAACCCTATAATTTTTATTTTACTTAATAAGTTTAATGAGATGTTATATTTACAATTTTTTTTATTACAACTTCTTACAACCACTTTATGGTTATTGGATCAAAATCAAATCAACGGCTCTCATTTAATATTATTTTGTAACCGTTGATTTGATTTTGATCCAACAACCATAAAGTAGCTAGAAAAGAAAAAAGATTGTAACTATAATTTATCCCAAATTTAATATTATTTGCTTTGTAAAATTAGTTATAATTTCATGGCCAATTATAATGTATTATTTTTTTTATACTTTGACTTATGTCCAAATGAGAAATATTTAATTTAATTTAAATTATTTTTTTATTATTTAAAAGGATTGATTGTGTCCTATTATGATGAACAACAGGTTACCTCATTTACCTACTCTACAGGTAAATAACTCTTCCTCATCAACTATTTTGATCACAAAAGTAACATCATAATATTCTATTTTATTTAACACTTGTTTGTTATTGTTTCTTTAATTGTTCATTTTATATATGAGTTTTGTTCCAGATGGCCCAACGCCTAAGCAGCCCAATTGCTCAAGCCCAACCCCTAGCTCCAATCCACGTCAGCCCTAAGGGCTGACGCAGACCCTCACATCCCCCAACGTTGCGACGCATCCAAGGGAAACACCAAAATGTCCCACTTAGGGACCTCAACCCTCAAAGGCGACCGTCACAGGCACCATAAAGAGAAACTGCCCCTTTGCCCAGTGCTGACATCGCCAGACACAGAAGGCGCAGCGCTGCCATAACGATAGCGCCTACCACGCCTAACACTGCCACCGTAGGGTGAATCCCAAGGAGGGTTGACCCCCTCCTCACCAACCCACACCATTTTCCCTATAAATAGCCCCCTTGGGCACACGAGGAAGACATATTATGTATCGTCATTCTGCCCATTTACTTTGAGTCATATAATCCTTTAATTATCCATTGTTGATTGCTTGCTTGTACTTGGCACAATACCTCCTAGCCTGGTTTGTACCTGAGCTAAGGGTATTCTCCATATAGTGACTCATCCCTGAAGGGAACATAGTGGGCTTATAGATCCCAACGGTATATTGGCGCCGTCTGTGGGAAACTATAAACTTATATTCTCATTCTCCTACCAAAGAACCATAAGACGCAACTTACGATTGAACATGGTTGTTAACCCTACCAACCGGTAGCATTGCGTCCTGGGATGATTTGGCAAGCAAGTTTCAGTCCCATTTCGCAACCAGCCGCCCTGTGCCTAAGTCCGTCCATTCCCTTGAAAAAATTCGACAACAATCTGGCGAGTCCCTCAGATCCTTCCTAGACCGTTTCGATAAAGAGGCTCTGCAAGTGCAAGGCTTGGACCCAAAAGTACAGGTGCATATACTCCTGTCAGGCTTGCGACAGGGAGCGTACGCATACGAGCTCACCCACCATGAAATTACTGACTTAGAAGAGGTGATGAAAAAAGCCCAGGAGTTAATGAGAATTGAAGAGTACAAAGGGAGCCGAGTCGATGATTTCCACAACCAAGATAAGACGGTAGGTAAAGGTAAGAACCACAGTGATGAAAGTAGGAAGGGCCACAAATCATCTAAGTATGCCAGTCGCCCTACAGGGCTCGACACATCAGGACGCCAATCACACAGTGTCCTGCAGACTGAATACAAAGCGGAACCTAAGAGTAACCAGCGGCCCCAGCAGCCGACTAGAGAAGCCGCAACGTACTACAAGTTTCACTGCAGCAACAGCCACAGCACGGAGGAATGCAGGCACCTCAAAGACAAGATTGACAAACTCATCAAGGGCGGTGCTCAAAGACGGGGAGGAGATGGTGCTCGTCCTGCAGGAACTGGAAGGCGACACCGTGAGCGTAGCAAGTCGCCAGAGAGGAGAAGAACCAACCAATCCAATGCACGACCCCGCCATGAGCGTGACAGTAAAGAGGACTCGCCAAGAAGGCCCAGAGGACAAACAAGCCCAAGCCGTAGAGGGAGGCGAGAGGACGAGGAAGAAGACTCAGCTGTCATCAAGCACGGAGTCATAAACGTGATCTCTGGCGGATTGAGCAGAGGAGGAGAAACGGCGAACACCAGGAAGAAACACTTGAAACAGTGCTTGGCGGTCGCAGAAAAAGTCATTAGCAAAGCAAAAGACGATTGCGGTCCAACCAGGCCTAAAATCGTTTGGGACACCAGTGATTTAGGCGACGTCCTCCCAGGGCATGACGACCCGCTCGTCATTCAAGCAATAATCGCCAACGGCGTTAATCGCGTGTTTTTCGATCACGGCAGTTCTGCTGATATTTTGTTTTTGCCATGTTTTAGGGCGTTAGGATTTACAGTTAATGATTTAACTCCTGACGCAGGTGAACTTTCAGGTTTCAATGCTACCACCACTAAGCCGCTGGGTGTGATCAACTTGCGTCTCTCCCTTGGAATGCCACCCACTTCACGGTCTGCGGACATCCAGTTCCTAGTGTTTAACACTCCATCAGCCTATAACGCCATCCTCGGCAAGAGGATGTTCGCCGCCTTTGAGGCGAGCGTCTCACACCCCCACTTGGCGATGAAGTTCATAGCCAGAGATAATAAAGTCGCAACGGTGCGAGGAGATCAGATAGTATCCCGGAGCTGCTACAATATATCCTTGCGACCAATGGCCAAAGTCACCTTCAAAGATGAGCTGGCACCCCAACGGAGGACAACCCCGCCAGCTGAAGGAGGTCCCTGCGAGATGGGGAAGGAGCATAACCAATGTTTCTTAGTGGAGTTTGACGCTCGGGACAATCCTAGGGTGGAGCACGGCAGACCCACGCCCGATGGAGCACTGGAACATGTTTTGTTAGGCGATGCAGACCATCAGACAACAACAATCGGGGCGACCATTGACCCCGAAATGAAAGGCAAGTTGATCGAGTTGCTGAGAGACAACAAAGATCTGTTTGCTTGGAAACCGTCAGACATGCCGGGTATTGACCCAGAAGTATGCTGCCACTGTTTGCCTGTGGATCCCAAAGCAATGCCAGTTTCCCAGAAGAAAAGGAAGTTTGGTTCAGATCCCCAGAAGATCATTGATGAAGAAGTTAAAAGGCTCCATGATGCCGGGTTCATCAGGGAAATCAAGTACACTACTTGGTTGTCCAATCCAGTGTTAGTGAAAAAACCGAATGGCGCGTGGAGAATGTGTGTCGACTACACACACCTAAACAAGGTCTGTCCCAAGGACGCCTATCCTTTTCCCAGCATCGACCAGCTGGTCGACAACGCATCAGGTTTCAAGATGTTATCTTTCATGGATGCGTATTCGGGTTACAATCAAATCCCGTTGCTAGAGGAGGACCAGGACAAAACGACGTTCATCACCCAGAGCGCCAACAACTGTTATACAATGATGCCTTTCGGTTTGAAAATGTAGGAGCCACATACCAAAGGATGATGAACAAAGTGTTCAGAGACCTGATTGGCGGCTGCATCGAAGTCTATATTGATGACATGATCGCCAAATCCAAAACGCCAGAGCAGCACTTGTCAGACCTTCAAGGCGTGTTCGAAAGATTGAGAAAGATTAACATGCGCCTAAATCCCAGCAAGTGCGCTTTCGGCATCCCCGCAGGCAAATTCCTAGGCTTCATGCTTACTGAGCGAGGTATCGAGGTCAATCCTGTAAAATGCAAGGCGGTCATTGAAATACGAAGCCCACAAACAATCAAAGAGGTTCAACAGCTGACTGGAAGGTTACTAGCTCTCACCCGTTTTTTGGCTAACTCGGCACATAAGTCTCTTCCCCTTTTTAGCCTACTCAAAAAGGGAACCACCTTTCGGTGGTCAGACGAATGTGAGAAAGCCTTCCAGGAATTTAAAAGGGCTCTCTCTTGCCCACCGGTACTCGCCAAACCAGACGAGGTAGAAATGCTATATTTATACCTCGCTGTGGGCGCCGAGGCGATCAGTGCAGCACTAATAAAGGAATCAAAAGAAGGGCAGAAGCCAGTCTACTTTATTAGCAAAGTTCTACAAGGAGCGGAGCTTCGATACCAACAAGTGGAAAAGGTAGCCTTGACGCTTATCTTTGCCGCGCGGCGATTGAGACCCTACTTCCAGTGCCATCCAATCACCGTCAGGACCAATCAACCGATCCACCAAGTTTTGCATAAGCCAGATCTGGCTGGAAGAATGATGTCCTGGGCCATTGAGCTGTCGTAGTACCAAATCACCTAAGGCTCAAGCGCTTACTGACTTCATTGCCGAAATGACGCAAAGTCCCCCACCCAACGTCCAGGCAGCAGGAAGGCCTTTATCTGGGGTATGGAAACTATACGTTGACGGCTCATCAAATGCCAAAGGTTCAGGTGCAGGAATGATAGTCGAAAATCCAGAAGGCGTGGCTGTCGAACATTCATTGTCTTTCGAATTCAACACCACTAATAACCAGGCGGAATACGAGGCCATGATTGCTGGCTTAATCCAAGCGAAAGAAATGGGAGCCAGACACCTCAAAGTCTTCAGTGATTCCCAGTTGGTAACCTTTCAGATCTCCGGCGAGTACCAAACCAAAGGACCCTTGATGTGCAGATACTTAAAGAAGGTCAAAGAGTTGATGGAAATCTTTGAAGGCATTGAGGTGGAGCATATCAGGCGTACTGAAAATGCCCGAGCTGACATCCTCGCCAAGCTGGCGAGCACCAAAAGCCCAGGTAACAACCGTTCAGTAATCCAGCATAACATGCACAACCCATGCATAGTCATGAGCATTTCTGAATCAGCCCCTGAAGTCGCCAAAGAAACCTGGACAACACCCATTGTCGACTACTTGGCTGAAGGGGTCCTACTTGGTGATCGAAAGGAAGCTCAAAAAATAGTGCGACGAAGCGCACATTTCTGCATAGTACAAGGGCGGTTGTACAAGCGAGGACTTTCAACCCCACTCCTGAAATGTTTGAATCCAGACGACGTTCAATACGTGTTAGAAGAAATCCATGAAGGAATCAACGACCACCACATGGGCGGCCACTCGCTGGTAAAGAAAGCACTAAGAGCTGGGTTTTATTGGCCTACTATGGAGCGTGACGCCCACGAGCACGTCAAGAAGTGTGAAAAGTGCCAGAGGTTCGCTGATATACACAAAGCACCGCCTGAAGAGTTGACGTCAATCACCTCGCCATGACCTTTCTACAAATGGGGAATCTACATCTTGGGCCCTTTCCCAGGGCGGCTGGCAGGGTCCAATGGTTACTTGTCACCATAGATTACTTTACCAAATGGGTAGAGGCAGAACCCTGAGCCACAATAACGTCCCAGAAAGCAAGGAGGTTCTTTTGGAGAAGCATTGTCTACCGCTTCGGCATCCCCGAAGAAGTCATTACTGATAATGGCACTCAATTCACCGACGCTAAATTCTGTGAGTTAATGAGCAGTCTGCAGATCCGACATCACTTTGCCGCAGTTGAACACCCCCAATCCAATGGCTTAGTGGAGTCGGCCAACAAAATGCTGGGAAAAGGAATTAAGAAGAAGCTAGAAGCACACAAAGGGGCGTGGATAGACAACCTTGACAACGTCTTGTGGCGGTACAGGACAACCACCCAATCATCTACTAGGGAGACACCATTCAGGCTAACTTACGGCACAGAAGCTATGATTCCTGTAGAAATTGGTGAACCCTCCTGGCAACGAGAGCATGTAACTGAGATCGCCAACACCTAAAATATGAAAGAAGCTTTGGACCTGCTGGACGAGCTCCGAGGGTATGCTGCACAGTCTGATCGCCAGTCAAAGGAAAGGTCTACCGCTTATCACAACAAGAAAGTCATCCCCCGGAATTTTGAAGAAAAAGATTTGGAGCTTAGAAGAGCAGACATAGGCAATAAGAACGCCCGTGAAGGAAAGCTCGCCCCTAACTGGGAAGGACCGTACCGGATATCCAACAAACTGAGGAAGAGAGCTTACTCCCTCGAAACACTTGAGGGAAAGGCGATACCAAGGGCGTGGAACGCAGATAAACTTAAGTATTATAGTTAAAATATCATGTAACACTTCCTGCACTCTTTTCCTTTCCTATGTTTTTGTCCCAATGGGTTTTACTAGGAAAGGTTTTTAATGAGGCAGAGTTTCACACTTTCAATGAACTGATCGCCAATCCACCAACTCTTAGTCAATTAACATGATCAACTAACGGGACGGTTCTCACCTCTGCTTAACGTTGGACTGGGATGGTTCTCACCCCCAGTCAACACCCAACTAACGGGACGGTTCTCACCCCCGCTTAATGTTGAACTGGGATGGTTCTCACCCCCAGTCAACGCCCAACTAACGGGACGATTTTCACCCCCGCTAAACGTTGGACTGGGATGGTTCTCACCCCCAGCCAACGTCCAACTAACGAGACGGTTCTCACCCCCGCTAAACGTTGGACTGGGATGGTTCTCACCCCCAGCCAACGCCCAACTAACGGGATGGTACTCACCTCCGCTAACGTTGGACTGGGATGGTTCTCACCCGCAGCCAACGCCCAACTAACGGGACGGTTCTCATCCCCGCTAAACGTTGGACTGGGATGGCTCTCACCCCCAGCCAACGCCCAACTAACGGGACGGTTCTCACCCCCGCTAAACGTTGGACTGTGATGGTTCTCTCCCCCAGCCAACGCCCAACTAACGGGACAGTTCTCACCCCTGCTAAACGTTGGACTGGGATGGTTCTCACCCCCATCCAACGCCCAACTAACGAGATGATTATCACCCCCGTTATGGATACATAGGGTGATCCCCACCCCAGACAACGCCCAACCAATGAACGGATACATCAAGTCAAAATGCAGGAAAGGAAAACAAAGGGAAACAAATTCATTGAAGATTAAACGAAGTAGAAATCCGCAGTTGACATACCAACCACGACAAAGTTAATAAAGCTACCGGCTGACACACCAACTGTGCAAAACTTATGTTAAAATTAAGAGTCAAGTTGATGATCGCCAGCATTGACGTTGCCATTAGAAGCTTCACGGGCTTGGTCAATCACGCCCTCCTCCGCGCTGCCCAAAGCTTGGTCAATCACGCCCTCCTCCGCGTTGCCCAAAGCTTGGTCATTCACGCCCCCTACTGCAACGTCGCCCCCAGTCGCCACGTCCTGGCCAGCCAAAACCTCATCAGCAGGTTCAGTCTGAACGGCACGTCTGACTTCGTCTTCTTGAGGATTATCGCCACTGTCGGCGTCACTAGCCGGGAGGTTTTCATGCGCACCTTCATCTTCATCAGTCTCAGACCTATCCTCAATAACTTTCGCTCCACCACCCGCAAAGCGCTCGACTATCTTGTTATCTTCCACCTCATAGTCGGGGGTGAAACTAGTGAGGTCAAGCTCTGGATACCTCACAGAAACTCGCTGAAGTGCGTTGTTGAAGGAAACATACATAAGTTCAGCTAATGCTTCATCCAACTTTTCCACCTGCCCAGTGGCTTTCTTGAAGTCTTCGTCTTTGGCGTGGAGGCTTCCTTGCGTAGCAAACAAATTCGCAGACAGTTGGTCTCGGTCAGTCTGAAGATCCTCTTTCTCCTTTTTGACCTCTTCCAAGGACTTTGCTAAGTCAGCCTTATCGAAGGACAGCCGCTTAACTTCCCCCTGAGCCTCATTCAGTCGCCCAGACAGTAATTTGTTGGTAGTTTTCCTGTCAGCAACCTCCTTACCAAGGCGCTCAACCTCAGCAGTAAGGCCATCCACTTGTCGAACAAACTCGTCAAGACGCTCCTCCTGAGAAGAGCATCGGTCATCAACCGCAAGGGCAATCTCTTGCATCCCAAAGATGCAGCCAATGACCACCTGGGTACAGTTCATGAATGCCTGACGATCAACGCGCTTAGGCACCGCCATCTTCGGACGCCCAATGTTTGGAAATCCATTGCCAAGGTCCCTCTCAGACAGTTTGAGGGCCCTGCCAACAGGGTTCTCAACAGGAGGTGGAGGAGGGGAGTCTTGCGTGCCAGCTGTTTGGCGAGGCTCTCCATCATCGCCAGCATTATTCACCAGCATATCACCATCGCCCGCATCATTAGCAAACTGCTCACACCCATATGGCTCGCGGCGCAGAGTCTTGGAGGCCCGGGGCGGAGTCAAACTTTCATCTCCCTTTCTAGTCAGCGGGGACCCCCCAATAGCAGGCGACCTTAACCCCAGAGTCGATTCGCTAGCGGATGAGCTCCCCATCACGCCAGTAGGCTCTTTAATTATAGGGCCAGTCGCCCTCTTTTCCAGCTCGCCCGCTGGAATGTCTGCAGCAGTTCGAATCTTCTTCTTCGGTCGGACTTCTTTCTCCTTTCCTTTGTTAGTGTCTTTCCTCTTCGGGTCGAGATTCGGTTGGATTTGCTGAGTCACGCCCTTTGAGGCCTTAAGCTTAGCCGCCGCTTCCCCTGCAAGCCTCAGAGTCTCCATCCTCAAATTTCCAACTGAAAGATAGGAAAGACAAATGTTAGTAAAGACGGTTAAGACTCACCAAAGTAGCAAATAATATTAAACACCATCACACCTCTATGGCACAACACTTACTTTGAAGGCCACCGGTCAAGGCATTCCTTCACCTTCACAAACCAATCCACCACCATTATTTCCTCAGGAGACAAGGCTCCCCACTCAAAAGAATACCGTCCGACGGGCGTCTTATAATGGGCCCTGGTCCATCATAGAGGAAACCAACTCTCCCTACTCGTTTGCTCAATGAAAAAAGGTAACTCCCCCTTACTGAGCACCAGTTCGATCCAGAAGTATGTATGGCGCCAGTTCTTATATGAGTTGGCGTACCGAGCAAATATCGATCCTAATCCAGTACCCGCCT
This sequence comes from Gastrolobium bilobum, assembly GCF_033153095.1. Taxonomy (NCBI): domain Eukaryota; kingdom Viridiplantae; phylum Streptophyta; class Magnoliopsida; order Fabales; family Fabaceae; genus Gastrolobium; species Gastrolobium bilobum. The sequence continues at coordinate 156,652 of NW_026896184.1, forward strand.
TCAATGAAACCCAACCTAACCTCTTCAACGAAGGCGACACCTGAAAGAATAAAAGAACAACCGTACAGAATACACCATTCCAAAATACTGGCATATCTTCTCGAAGACACGGACGAACGCCCAAGCGTTTGAGTGCAATTAGGAAGGAGCAACTTGTAGGTGGGCGAGCACTCCCATCTCGAACTCAGATAAAGGAAATCTTACTTTCTGATCCGTGAAGTGAGTCTTATACAGCGCGAATCGCCAGTTAGATCTCGCCACACTATGGGGAGTATCACAAACACGCTGATCACTCCCAACCGCGATTGTTTTCCACTTTGCTTCATGTACGCCATTTGGGGTAATGTCAAAACTAACTTCAGATTGGTAATCACGGTTTAAAATCTCCCCAGTAGCATAACTTGATGCATATGATACCACCAAAGGGTCTACCCAATTCCTCGCCAATATGCAGTTGCCTTCTTGAAGAGTCGTCATAAGCCAAGACAAAGTTGTCTTCAAATTCTACAAGGGAGCGACAAATATACAGTCAATCGCCAAACACTGTTTCAACCGACGGGCGGATCTCAACAGTGAAGGAACGCTTCAAACCTCCGCAACACACAACCCTCACTCGTGTGGCCGTCAACACTCTCCTTACCAACAACTACAGGAAAGAATAACTCAAGCACAAACAACTTACCGTCAGAGTCAGAAGTTTCTGAAGAGCTTAAAGAATAAAAATCTGAGTAGCTTAAAGAAGAAGGCCACCAAGCAGGCGGTATCTTATAAAGCCCCAGGTCTTCATAGATGGCGTCCCACACGCCATACTTCACAAGTCGTCCATCTTCTGGGTGGAATCTACCTAGTCGGTTGTCTGTGGATTCGTCATACATACGGCGATGGAAGGACCGGGAAATGTTAGGAATATGGCCCCGTCTAGTACTCAAGGAAATAGAAGAGTTAACAGTCGGGTGGCGAGGCTTATAGTAGTATTCTATGGGGCGATTTTGTGGGAGACGATTAATAGAGGACAAAGGCCGAACAAGTCGCCCTGCTCCAAAGGAAGAACGCCGTGAAACATGGCGACGAGAACCTTTTTCTTGTTCACAAGTGCGAACAGAAGACCTTGGACTACGACGATGTGAAGGGCGAGTCCTAACCCCTTCACTTGAACCACCTGACCGTCGCCTTCCAGAACTGGCTGACTGACGCCTACCAGACCCAGAAGCGGTCTCGTCACCAGACACCTGGCGTTCACCACGAGGTCGAGAGCTAGATGCTTCACCCAAGTAAGGTAGCACAGGCCCTAAAGCCCGTTTCGGCAAGAGATTTTGAATCTCCTCTTCGGTAAAACCCAGAAGTTCGGGAATACATCACGCCACTGAACAACCTTCGAGTGAGTCATAGGCTTCATCAAACTCTTCCTCCTTAACCTCAACCTCCATCTCCGGTAAGAACAACCCAGGCACATCCGTGATTTTAACCATCCCCAGAAAAAGAAGAGGAGAAGCGATGCAGAAAGAAGTACAAATGAATATCAAAGAAGAAAGAGTGAAACACTATACCTGAGATAATGCAGATAGTGAAAAAATGATGACCGGCACGAGCACTATGGCAAAGAAGGAAGAAGCACAATGTAATGTGCACAAACAAGAAGAGCAGCAGTTAACGTGAAGAAAGTCCTCAGGATGAACGAACCTCCTTTTTAAAGGAGGAAGGGGAGCGAGATGGTGTACACGTGTACGACCAAATCTTTTTCCGACCGTAGGATCTCATAACCGTCAGGTGATGGGCGAATGTGATGAAGGGCTTGATGGTAATTTCAAGGGGACAAGACACCTCTCACGTCGCATTAAAGCGTCGTGCCTCGTAACAGTGTAGTTACTTGCAATGATGAGAGAAGCCATCATTGCAACTTCTCGAAATTCGAAGAGACACCCTTCGTGTCAGAAATGCGAAAGACCGAAAACAGCCCTTGAAGGACGTCATACAATACAATTACTACTCCTACACCAATCAGGAGACACCCAATTTCCTCGGATAGGCGACACCAACCAGAGGTCGCCCATTAATTTTAACTTGGCACCAAACTACTCCCACACCATTCAGGCCACACTGAACTAGCTTTCCCTGGCAATGTCACCTAGAGGCCGCCCAACGACTTCCTCTGGGCACCAGCTAATGAAGATCACCAATCGCCATATCGCCAGAAAGGCGCCGCCCAAAGACTGTAACTTGGCACCAACCTACGCTTGCTCCCAAGCTGGGGGGCTCCTGTTCCGGATGGCCCAACGCCTAAGTAGCCCAATTGCTCAAGCCCAACCCCTAGCTACAATCCACGTCAGCCCTAAGGGCTGACGCGGACCCTCGCAGCCCCAACGTTGCGACGCATCCAAGGGAAACACTAAAATGTCCCACCTAGGGACCTCAACCCTCAAAGGCGACCGTCACAGGCACCATAAAGAGAAACTGCCCCTTTGCCCAATGTTGACATCGCCAGATGCAGAAGGCGCAGCGCTGCCACAACGGCAGCGCCTGCCAAGCCTAACACTGCCATCGTGGGTGAATCCCAAGGAGGGTTGACCCCCTCCTCACCAACCCACACCTTTTTCCCTATAAATAGCCCCCTTGGGCACACGAGGAAGAGACATTATGTATCGCCATTCTGCCCATTTACTTTGAGTCATATAATCCTTTAATTATCCATTGTTTATTGCTTGCTTATACTTGGCACAGTACCTCTTAGCCTGGTCTGTACCTGAGTTAAAGATATTCTCCATACAGTGACTCATCCCTGAAGGGAACATAGTGGGCTTATAGATCCCAACGGTACAGGCCCATTACAGGTCCAATTCCACACCAACAACTAGCCACGTATGGATACTAGGCAATCTTTCAATTTGCTTAATCTTATCTTGACTCTTTCTTCTTCTTGGCATTTCTAGTTGCTCTTCTTCTCTTCCAATTTCTTTCTTCTCCACCTCGTTGTGCTCACCTTCAACCATCTGTCCTGGGTTCGTATAAATTCCCCCGTCCCTTAAAATATTGATCTTGCCCTCAAGATCAAAGTCAGGGAACACTTGCTGAAACTCCAAGTAAGAAATCCATGTTGTATCCTCCAAAGGAAACCCACTCCATTGGACCTGCAAGTCTGAATCTTTCCCCGTAGCAACGATTCGAGATATGAGAACAGCCACCAGAGCAATGATCGAGTGATTATCCCAATCTTCTGAGGGTAAAGGGCATGGGTTAAAAGTTGAATTTTTATGAAATGGTTTCAGCAGAGAGACGTGAAACACCGGGTGAATGCGAGAATCAGTCGGTAACTCCATCTTATATGCCATTGTACCGACGTGCTCACGAATATGAAAAGGGCCATATTATCTCCGTCGCAACATGGAAACACTCTGGTTGCACATAGACTTTTGGCGACAAGGTTACAATTTCGCCAACACTTCTTCCCCAACATTGAATTGAATGTCCCTCCTATGTTTATCAGCTTGATTTTTCATACGTTGTTTTGTGCAATATAGTGTTTGACGAAGGTGTCATAATATGTGATCTTGCTGGGTCAACAAAGCATCCACAACTTCAATCAGAGAAGTTTCCCTATGATAAGGTTGCAAAGATGGAGGTAAATAAATACCCATACAGAACTTGAAAAGAGGTCAAACCAATGGTCGAATGAAAGGAAGAATTATATGAAAATTCAGCTAAAGGTAAGAACTGAATCCATCCTTTCGGGTTCTCCATTATATAACATTTGAGGTATTGCTCTAAGCCCTTATTTGTAACCTCTGTCTGTCCATCACTTTCAAGGTGATTTGTCGTGCTAAAATGAAGTCGAGTACCACTTAAGCAGGACAAGTCCAAAATTTACTAATAAAAATTCGGTCACGATCTGAGACAATGGAGCGAGGAACACCGTGATGATGAAAAAATATCCGAGATAAACAGAGAAGCGACTTTTGTTGCTGTAAAATTTCCTGGCAAGGCAGAAAAATGAGCATACTTTGAGAGGCGATCGACCATCATCATAATTGTAGTTTTTCCCTTGGAATTAGGAAGCCCAATGATGAAGTCCATAGACACTGTTAGTATATAGGTATCCTAGAGACAATCTGTTTTATCAGATGAACACCTTTTTTCTATTTAGTATTTCATGATTAAAAAATTTGAGCAAACTTTATCTTTATCATATTAATGTCTCGCCAATATTTTATTGTTAATATGCGTTCAAAGATAAAGACCCTAAAAATAGAACAGGTGTTCACTCAGGGATCTATGATAGGGATCATGATCACGAGGACTCGAGGACACTGAATGTCTATTACCTAAAATCTGTTCTTGGTCTTGAATCACCAAGAAAGGGTATTGGTGATCTCAATAAGACTAGTACGACATCATCTACTTGTATGGAGATACCAGGTAGGGACCTCATGGAATGCAGGCATGATGATGCCTTAGCTGATGTCGTGGGTGGATCTGTTGGAGAACAGATAGCACTGAACTGACTCACCGAGAGACTCCATAAGGATTCATTATGGAGAGTATAATTGGATTTGTAAAGTCTTTCACCGTTTGGTAGTGCGGATCGTCCTAGACTTAAGGATGTCATCGAATACTATGTCCTAGAGTTATACTTTGACTGTACAACTCAATCCGCCTGAAAATTGGGAGAACAATGTACTCTTGGGTATAACTCGAATACATGAGTATAGATGGACATGCCGAAAGGACTCACAATCCCCTATAAGGGATTAGTCGTTCACAAAGACCGGTAGGGCTTGGATGACTTCTAGTTTACTCAGGAATCTATGCATAGTAAGAGATCATGAAGAGTCATGATCTGTCTTAGAGTCAATAGAAGAAGATTCCTAGTTCCTGTGAAATATTATATTTAGTCAATAAAGAGAGATAATACCCTATCCTTGCTCTCGACTAAATGTGAATTATGATGTGAGGGATAATGCTGGCACGATATCCAAATCAGAAAGGTAGATCACTTGATCAACTCAATTAGTTATGGGGCTACAGAGCATTGCTAGTGTATCATGTAGTCATTAAATGTATTGGGCCTTTTAAAGGAGTTTAACTGGTTCAAGTTTATTTCTGTCAGTAACTAATTGGGTCTAATGAGTCACACACAAAGGTTATTCCTTATTAGATGTTATAGCAAGTTTGGGCCAATAATGAGTTGTTGGGCTTTGTCAAGACTATGAGTCAAGTTGAGTTGGAGTAGGGACTCCAAATCCACTTGATCCATGCGCCCTTTTGGGGCATTAGTGGTGAAAGAGTTTTCTCCACTAATGGGCCCAAATGTGATGGTAGGCCAAAGAGGTCTTGGGGCATGAATCCTAGTAAGTCAAAGAGTTGACTTGTCCAAAATAAGGTTTGGACAAATATGAAATTTAAAATTTAAAATTTGAATTTGAAATTTGAAATTTTGAATTTTGAAATTTAAAATTTGAATTCGAATTACGAACTGGGATAAGATTAAATTTATATTTGAGTTTAAATTTCAAATTTGAATTTAAAATTTAAATTCTATAAGGTTAGGTTGTTGAGGATAATTTAATTAATCTTAGGATAATTTAAATTATTTAAAAGAATTATCCAATAGAGATTGGATGAAGATTCTCTCAACTGCTCTTCCATTTGAATTCAGAATTCAAATGTTGCAACAAACTTTCTGAGGGAAGAAGAGGGAATAAGGGCGCCTATGTGGAGAGTGATCCTGACTGGATTCTGCATCATGTTTCATGGAACAAATAGATATGATTCATGCTTGAATTTTGAATTCAAGTCATTAAGCTTACAAAGGCTCCTAACAGTCTGGTCTGTTATGAAGTGAGAGGATCAAGCAAAGATAGATCCTATCATCATTCAATATGTGTGCCTAACATAGGGGAGCTGATGTAGTTGATCAGAATCAGAAAAATTGATGCTCCCTCTCTCCTCTTAGGGTTCTAGGAAAAGTTCCAACCTTTTTCTTCCCTCTCTTTGCTTGCACTATCACCTAACCTCAAGACACCATTACAGTTTTGAGAAAAATAATCCAAACACTTGGTAGCCTCTTCCTTGCATGCGCCTAGCCAGCCACCGAGGATAAGGAGGGATCAAGGAGAAAGAGTTCTCGCTAGCAAGAAAGAGATAACCGTGTGGATCACCGTTGGAGGGTGTCATCCTTTTGCGCCTACAAGTGAAAAGGTAATTCTGAAACCCCATCTCGTTTCAACGAAAAACATTCATACATGGGGTGTATAGATGGTCTATGCTTTCGCACCAATTTTTTTTTGTTTTTCCACCTATGTATGCGCTCCATAGTATGACTATGGTGCAGATTTTCGAACCAACAGACACATCCTCCAATACTGCCTTAGGAGTTGCTAGAGGTTGAAGTAATCCAACTGGACTTAAGGGTTGGGATTTCGTGACCTAGCAAATTGGGCAAGTCCGGACAAACTCCTGGACATCAATCTTCATCAGTGGCCAATAATAGTGACTAGACACACGATGTAGTGTCTTCCTTATACCTCCATGTACCCCCACCACTGTCGAGTGAAACTTGTTTAATACCTGAGATTTCAGTGTAGAGCTACGCGCCAGCACAATCCGACCTTTGAGGTGGATTATACCATTCTGAAAGTGGTAATTTTCCATTTCCCCCCTGATTATCTTCAATCTTCTTAACCATGGCTTCTAACTCAACTTTTGTTTTAACCTTTGCCCTTATTGCTTCGTACAGGGGATTGGTGAGCTTAGTCAAAGTCAACACAATCTTTCCCCTTACACTATCTGCGTCTCCGATGGCATAATCAAATCTCAACAATTTAACCAAGAACCTTTGCTGCTCAGGTGTCTGTATGACATCAGCCATCATTTCTTTTATGCTCTTCTGATCGGTTCTTGTGGTAAATTTGAAAGTATTGCCTAAATTTGGCAACTCCTTCGGTGATGGGAAATAATTCTCTCACATAAGTGGAGGCTTGTTGCATTTTAGGAGACAATTTGCGACTGAAATAAGCTATGGGTTTATTGTTCTGACTTAGGACTGCACCGATGCCAATTCCAGAAGCATCAATAGTTAGCACAAAGGGTTCATGAAAATCGGGAAGAGTCAACACAGGGGTCTGCATCAATGCTTACTTCAACTTCCTCATTGATTCCGCAGCTGCATCATTCCATTTGAAAGCATCCTTCTTTAAAAGAAGGGTGAGGGGTGCTACAATTTGCGAGAGTCCTCTCACAAACTTTCAGTGTTACCCTACCATCCCCAAGAAACCCCTTAATTGCTTCACAGAATTCAGTTCCTACCATTCCATTATTGCTTTAAATTTGGACTCATCCGGCCTACCTCCTTCACCATCCACCACATGGCCCAGATATGCCACCTATGTCTGGGCAAATGAGCACTTAGCCAACCCAACAAACAAGTGGTTCACTATGAGATAATCCAATATCGCCCTCAAGTGTTCTAGATGTTCCTCCAAGCTTTTGCTATACACCAATATGACATCAAAAAACACAATTACAAAGTGCCTAAGAAATACCTTCAACATTGTGTTCATAATCCCTTGGAAGGTTGCAGGCGCATTCATTAGTCCAAAGGGCATAACTACAAATTCATAGTTCCCTTCATGTGTCCTGAATGCGGTTTTGTATATATCTTGAGCTGCCATCCTTATCTGGTGATAACCAGATCTTAAGTCCATCTTAGAGAAAACGGACGCCCAACTAATTCATCCAGCATCTCATCCACTGATGGAATTGGAAAATGGTTGGGAATAGTCACTTGGTTAAGGGCTCGGTAGTCTACACAGAATCTCCAGGTCCCGTCTTTTTTAACCAATAAAATAGGTGAGGAAAAGGGACTCAGACTGGGTTGAATTTCCCCTTTCTACAACATTTCTTTTACCATTTTTCTATTTCTATTTTTTGGAAACAAGGATACCGATAAGGTTTGACGTTCACTGCTTTTGCTCCAGGCTCTAGGTGTATGTGGTGATCTTCATCACAAATTGGTGGCAACTCTCCTGGTTTAGCAAAAACACATTTGAATTCCTCCAATAGCCCCTGCACATGACTATCCAGATTAGCAGTATAAAAATTTGGCTCATCTCCTTGTGACTCCTTGGCTTGCAGATGGTAATAACAGGCAACTGAGTTTGTTCTGGTCAATTTGCGCAACAGGTTCAATTAAATGGATTCCACTGCCAATCCCTATTCCCCTTATATCTCCACCCATTGTCCTTCCCTCTCCAACTTCATAGTCAAGCTCCTCTAATTGATTGTTACATCTCCCTACTCTGACAATCATTGTACTCCTAAAACCATTTCAGCACTTGTATAAGAAGCACATACAAATCAGGGGTAAATTGATGTCCCTGGATCAACATTCTAACCTTAGGACACACTTCTAAGCAGTTTATCACAGCTCCATTCCCCACCAGTACCTGAAACTTGGGAGCAGCCTTAACTTCTAACCCAAGAAATTTCACAATCTCTCTTGGATAGAATTATGAGAGGAACCCTCATCCACCAAGATTTGGACCTTAAATTTGTTTATCTGCCCTATGATCGGAAGTGTGCTAGTAGAATGTTGACCAGCCAGAGCATGAAAGTTGATCTCTGCCATACCATCCATTTCACCCATTATCTTCTCATTATTCACTTCCATTTCCAACTTAGGACTATACACCTCCAATTTAGCCTCTTCCCCATCCTATTGTATTATCATTATAAACATTTTTGCCTTGCATTCATGATTTTTGTGGAACTTCTCATCACAGTTGTAACACAATCCCTTCTCCCTCCTTTCCAACATCTCTGCAGGTGTTAACTGATTTATAGGTAATCCTCATTTTCCTCAACTATTTGTAATGTTCTTTGTAGGAGTTGGTAGTAGCTCAGCCTGATTGGTATTGCTAGTATTAACATCAGTTCATTGTAATAAGTTCTCCCCGTACTCCTATCAATCACCTTGTCTTCTACTAACTTGGCCAGGTCAATTGAGTGCTCCAATGTCTCAGGAAGATGCATATTCACCTCTTTCCCGATATCAAGTTTCAAGTTCGATTTAAATCAGCTCTGCAAGGCTACATCATCAATCCCGATTATCTGATTAGCCAATTTCTCAAACTGCACATGATAATGCTCCACTGTTGAGGTTTGTGTTAATTACCCCAGCTTCACCCTCATATCTCGACACTTGGAAAGTTCAAATCTAGAATGCAATGCTACCAGGAATGTCTCCCAGGAAACCAACCTCCCATTCCTATCCATCCAATGTATTGCTACCATCTGTGAGATCATTAAACCCATAGAATTATTGCACTTTATGGATCCATGGCTTAGGAATGCCCCCAGAGAATCGAGGAATTGAAATTTTGACCGATTTGAATGGATTGTTGCAAAATAATTCTCTAACCCCGTGTTTGAAGATCTTTCATTCTTCTGCCAGTTTTTCTGATTTTGACCCATTTTAGCTTCCATTAACGTTAACTTCAAATTCATCTCCTTCAACAGGTTACCTATAGCATTAAATTGTTCTTCATTATTCGCCAGTTTGCTTAGACATTCTTCCACCTTTACCTGACTTTGAGTTCCATCCGCCATTCAGACGATCATATATTTAGCTCTCAACGAAAGCACGAGAAATGATAGACAATTTACTAAAATTTTGTATATTAATTCACTGAATAACAATCACCGGAAGTAGCACCGTCGGCAATTCGAGGATGTCGTCAACTCTAGAAAATTGAGAGAAAAAAGGAAGTTTGTTAATACAAGTTTATGACAAAAATTGCTAAAGGCATGACTTAGCCCTTAATAATCGAAATGGAAGATACTGGAATCTGTTAATAGGCCACTCAATGGTTTGGCCCATTACAGGTCCAATTCCACACCAACTCCTAGCCACATATGGATACCAGGTAATCTTTCAATTTGCTTGATCTTATATTGACTCTGTTTCATCTTCTTGGCATTACTGGTTTCTCTTCTTCTCTTCCAACTTCTTTCTTCTCCACCTCGTTGTGCTCCCCTCCAACCCTCTGTCTTGGGTTCGTATCAAACTCATATATATAAAAGGACAAAATTCGATGCTATAATCTTTGGATTCGTGAAATGAAGTGTCAATCATTTTTGGAGCATAGTCCATCGGGTTTATTATTTTTGGAGATGCTTAAAAAATTGCTTTTATACAAATTACTTTGAGAATGAAGATCTCCTTTATGATTATCATTCCATTTATTTCCATTTTCAAGTAACCACTCTCAATCTTGAATTTGTCATAGCACTAGCTAGAGGTGGTTTCATAGTTATTGTTGTTTATATATGCACAATTATTTCTTTTGTATTAATGCATTGGGTATTCATCTTTTGTTTCAGACTTTTCTGCTTTTATTTAAGTTTTTGATCTAGTTGGTCATTGGTAACATTGAATGTTATTATGGTAACAACATGATATACATGTAACCTTTCTCAGTCATATCGAGATTTGGCTCACGTGGTTGTTATCTATTCCCAGCAGAGGAGAGGATGATGTCATGTAAACAGAGTGACTAAAGGCACAATAGTCATTTTGCACTTAAAAGTACTTTTTTTTATGTTAACATTCAAATAACATTTTTACTTAAAATACCTTTCAAATATTATATCCAAATGCAAAATAACATTGGCTTTTTAAAAAAGTTCTTTTTTTAAAAAAATAACTCATAAAAAACTTTTTTCAAAAGCCCATCCAAATATGCCTAAATCATACATTCTTCTACATTAATTCCACGTGGCAAGGAAATCGATTCTCTATGCAACAATGTTTATACATTGATGCAAGATAGCAAATCAATTACCTATGCAGAAACATCCTTATAAAGTTTTATAAAATGTGATGAGATAAGTCCAATCTACTTCGATAACAGTGAAGAAGCGAAGGAAATCAATTTCCTTCTACAATGTTCTTAAAGCATTAATTTTTTTTGATGTAACAAACGAAATCAATATATGGCGATTCTCATAAGTCTTTTTTTGACTATTAGAGGACATTCAAAATACTGGAATACAGAAAGAAATTTCGCAATTTGGACCATGTTCTAACAATACACACACGCGTCCAAGGATCACACACGTGTCATTCAACATGAGAGCATAGTTACTTTATTAACTGATCGCAACGACTTTAAATCACACATTTTATCTAGTATCTCTCACATATTTAAGAACGAAATATCCGAGCAGTGATGGGTATGTGGTTGAGATATAGATCCAATCCATAACTTGGATATAATATTTTGCGTTTGGATATAACATTCGGCCTTGAGTAAATGCTAAACTCATATGACCCACAGTAGAGCGCATCATTAGACCTCGACACGCGCCTTAAAATCTCTACCTTCACCAAACTTAGACCTTAAACGGTCGAAGCACAAACATGCCCTTGGTAAGTCGAAGACAGGGATAAGTCATCACCTCAGCCAAATATAAGGCCGAAATAGGAAGAGAAAACCGCCCCAGAATCCAATGCGGACTCAAGATAATATCTCGGCATGACCAACATGTTAATTAAGCTTCTACACCCTGACAGTTCGAGCTTTCGGATTGCCGAGCTGGGAGGCAATTGTTATGAACTGGATCCATATCTCAACCACATATCCAATAAGAGATTAATGAATATCCAAACGCAAAATAACATGGGCAGCCTGGTGATTCATGTCATGGCTTGCTCAGTTAAAGTAGTGACAAATATCCGACCCATGATGGGTCCAGTTATCCCGTTGAACAACATCTCTGTTTTGAAAGCTTCCAGGTGAGCTTCCGGGTCCTAACTACCATCGTAGGGCGGCACATTGCACTTTTTGAACCTCGGCGAAATTCCCATGTTCATAAGTCTGTTGGTAAATGGGCTGTCATTCTCTTGACCCTCATTCTCATCACCTCGACCATATGCTTGGCCTCTGGTGTTGTGATGCCCTTCGTAGACACTTGGGTCGTCATTGTGGCCTTCATTTTCTTCACCACGGCCGTTTCGGCCTTCATTATGGTTACCACGATCATTTTCAACACCGCGATTGTTATGAGCCTCGTTCCCATTCTGGATATCTGGATCATCTTGTCTGCGAGGCTCTGTTGGACGTTGAGGTTCTAGTTTGCCATCCTATTTTTCTATGCCACAAATCTTTGGGCGTCCAAACGCTGTTAAGCTAGTTGATCTGATTGACCACCACAAGTCTGGTTTCGGGTTGAGGGTGGTGCAGTTGGTTTACTACCTTGTTTTCAAGATTTCTAGTAGGCGTAGACTACGAGTTGCTCACGCGAACCTCCTCTAGAATAGGGTTTTCGCCACCTTGAAGCCTCTCCATCGCAGACTGTTGATGCAATGTCGGTTCGAGGTTGTTTGCTTCGCTTTGGGTGTTTACCATCGCAGAATGGGAATCAAAATTTATCGAATCCCCACAGACGACTCCAATGTTCGGTCCTGGTAAACTGTGGATTTATACCGTAATGATATGCACTCAGAGATATCTATGAGAGAGACATCCTATTGGCGTAAAGTCAATGTACCAATCACTGCGCACAGACAAGAGGCATATAGCCAAAACGTTAGTGTGTGCACAGTGTTGGTAGCAATGGTAAATACATTAGAAGTGTGTACCTGAGATCTTTAGCCTCTTATTTATAGGGTTTACCTTTGTGGAATTGGACTTTAGATATTCCTTGATTGATATGATAGTTGTCGTATTTGTTGGGGATAAGAATCTTATTCCTTGATCCTCCTTGGATTATGTTGTTGTGATGAAATTGAGATAGATCTTGATCTCTTATTGGATACGTGACTGAGATATGCATTCAATCCATAACAATTTTTTATGCAATTATGATTAAAATGATTAATGGAGGAATAAATAAAACTTAAAGATGGATCATCTTATGAGAATATCAAGACCCGATAGGCTTATAGTGGAATATGTGTCTAAACAATAAAAGGACGCCTATATTATTGTTCTGTCCTGAAGGCAGAGATGTCTAGCACAATGGACTAGTAAAATACTTTTGGATCTAGTGCTCTCTCTAAGTTATCTGTAACACCCCGTTAACCGCCGTTGTATTAACTGATATTATGGTAATACAAGCGCTACACATTGAATTAAATAAACGGAAGTCTTAATTAAAAGTATCACAATAGTTTACCATTAACTACGTGACTTAACTTTTTCTTTATAATATGTAATTGTCTGACTTCATTTATTATTTTAAATTGTACTTCTATATAGTCCCATAACCATACATAACTTTATTTAACTTACAAAACCATATCCGATTATCAAGTCTCTGCCTGAATTACTATTTTTGACAGAAACCACGGACAATATAACGGTTGTAAACTAGACATTTATAGGGATTACAATCCTATGATTTCTGTACACCTGATAGACAACAATTACAAAACATCTTAATTTATAAATATAAATACATCTCAGCTTCTACTATATAAATATATACATAATCCTCTCCAAGATGTTTACAGTAAAACATATATACAAATAGTCTCAAAATAAACATCTATCAGCCTACTGCTCCATGCAAGACTCTACTCCTCATACACTGGTTCCTAGTTAAGGATCCTTCTCCAGCGGCTACTGTACCAGAAATATGTCCCCATAACTTTAAGTCCTGACATCCATAACAGTTATTTCAATCAGAAAGCATAACCCACTTGGTTACGGTGGAAAAATCATAAACGGAGAAAACTCCTAAACCAAGAACTTACCTATACCCCTAAAATTTATTTGCAAACCAAGTTACCCGCACACTCTACGTCCATTTCTTCCTCTGATTAATAGTTTGGTACAATGTATAAAATACCATTAATCTCAACACAACACATTTTATTTGTATTTCAACTGACTAACATGTCACCTTTAAATTCAACTACCCCTGGTAATTTCTTAATCACTTTGACCACTCTGTTTATCTTGACAACTCATACCATATCACAAGTCTTTTCATTTGATTCAACATTTAATAGATTGATCCCAACACTAGTTAGTTTACACCAATTTCAAAATCCAATTATCAATGTATAGCTTTTTAATTAACTATTCATATAGTTAACCTTCTTTACGGGGTCATGAAATTTTTCACCAAAAATTATAAGATTTTACCATCTTAATTAAGATGTCATAAGATTTCAAGCGGTATCTCGTACACCTTATTCTGACAAGTACAACTCAAGATATCTCCACCGTAAGAAAACTGCTTAAACCTGTCGTCAAAACAAAAGGGAAGCAGGTTCTTTTCTTTTTTTGGGAATGTTTACTTACTCATTTTATTCTAAGATTTTTATTTCAAATACTAGACATCTAGAGCTTCAATTTGATATAAGATTCATCTCATTTGGTTAAGGAAAGAAGGAATTATGAATTTTTCAAACTCCAAGTGACAAGCTGCCAACACAGACAGTTTCGGGTACTGTCCATTCACACTGAAACTAGGCATGATCTAGCACTCTGAAAAATACCATATTTTACGACAAGAAACTAGACATCTCAAGATTTAATTTGATACCGCGCACGTTCTATTTTGTTAAGAAATGAATGAGAACTCCCTTTCCAATTTGGGCTAAAACATGAACACAATTTTTCACAACCTGAACCAAATTTATTATTCTGACCACGAATTCCTCAATTATGATTGGATTCCTTTGAAATTTTAGTATGTTATAATAGACTTGTGTTTCTTTAATTTAGCATAAGTACCACTCAATTTGAAGTCCTACAACTCAACTTATAAATTCTGCAATATAGAATTCAGATTTCACTCTATTAGGATTTGTGCACTTTCAACAACTCAATCTTTTTTCCTTTAACTTCAAACTAACAAACAACCACCAAAGAACATTAAACCACTTAAAATAACATCTTAGGATCATGTTTACACATAACCCTAATCAGTTTTAACCACTTCATAAATCCATTTTAAACCATCAAAGTTTAGGTTTTTTTACCTTATATAGCTTCCTAAACACCTCACCAACACTTTCCAAGCTTTAATCCTTGAAGAACACTTGATTTTATATCAACAATGAACAGGGGTAGTCACCTTTAGAGAGGATTATCTCAAGATATAAAACTCTCCAAGAAGAAATATTAGAGGGATTTTGATCACAAGATCAAGAGCTATAACTTTTGTGTTCAAACCTAGACCTAAAAATGGCTAGAAGATGAATTTCTCAAGCTTTCCCTTTGCTTCCATGGTGTCACGGTTTGAAGAGGAAGAAGGAGTTCAAATTTTGGTCCTTGAAGAATGAAAGAACTGACTTGTGAAGCTAGATATTCACTAGGTGTTTTAGTTTGTCACTTAAGCTTCTTATTGGTCCACTTGTTGGTTACTTTAACCTAGTCATCTTTTACTACAAGATTCTAGAAACCTTTGGCTTCTTGCAAGACACTAAGTGGCGTGCAATGAAGAGCAAAAATCTAATTTGATTTTGTCCATTTTATGACTAATAGCATTCATTTTCAACTTTGTTACTTTTGACATTTAACTAAACTTCTATTAGTTGCTTTTTACTTTAGACTTTCAACATAGTTTTCTATTGATTCTTTGATCTTTAGACTTTCAACTCTCATTCTTATTGGTTAGTAACTTATTCAACTATTCTTTATGACCAAGTAGTTGAATTACTTTACAAGTCATCTTTGAACATTCAAACTTAAATTCTATTGGACAATTTATTCTTAGGACTTTCAACCTTAATTCCTATTGGTTAATTTCTATCAACCTTTTACTTCCTCTACTTTAGCCTTAATATGATCATAAGGTCATCTAATATGTATAGAAATTTTACTAGTTTTCATAACTTACAAAGTCTTAAAGATTTTACAATTACTTTGACTTGAAACAATTTCTATTGGTTAATAATTATCTAAGCTTTGACCAAATTTTAAGAATTAATATAACATTATTTGATCATAATAAGATCACTTCTATCACATAGAATCCACATAAAATTTAATTAAACAATCAAAATTAAGTTTAGACCTGAAAGAAAATGGCCTTGAAGGCCGTAAGCATGTGAGGATGAAAACAAAATTTTCAAAGCGGAATTACACATACCATATCAGGAAACATGCTTTAGGACATGGATGTTACCTTGTTTGCTTTCCAAAACTTGAAGATGATCAATGTGAGGCTTGAAGATACAAGCTCTCTAATGTTGATCCACACCACCCTTTAAGACGGAAGAACTCTTCTTCAAGGCCACCAACGAACACCAAGGGAGGCAAGCTAGGCGTCCCTAATGGAGAGGTAGGAGGCAAGGTTTCAAGGTGTTTGATTGAGTGAATTTTCAGCAAGAAAAACACAAAAGTGGCGCATGGAATTCACTTAGAAAGTGCTAGGTAATTTTCAAAACTCTCTTAAGAAAAACCTCACAAAAGGATGACCAAAGGAGATGAGAGAATGAGTGAATAAAAATCTAATTTCTTCACTCAAAAATCAGCCCTATGTAGCGCACACTAGGAGAGGAATGAGTGGAGTTGTTGCAAATCAAATCTTACCAACAACCTCCTATCATATCCTCATCTTACCAACAACGTATTAATACTAGGTGATCTCTTCTTTTAGGACTTCAATTCCTCCAGAATTCGATGATGTTTTTGTGTTTGGGACGTCCTGTTTATAGGCAGAAGAGATAGTGACAGTCTTGTAAATCCTTTGGAGTTGGTTTCTTGAATGAAGGGACGGGGCGGTGGCAACAGTGTTTAGAAGTTGGCAAATTGCTTGATGGGACATTTTTTGTTGATGATTAGCCGATTTCTTGACAGTCTTGTTTGACTCAAATGCTTATCCACTTTTAAATTTCGTTATGAATCCAAATCCAACATTATTTTCACAAAATAATGTCTAATCATATAATTTCATAATTTTAGGGTTCAGTAATTTTCAAATTACCATTTTGCCCTTCGAGTGCATTTTCACCCGAAATTCAAGATTTTCACCAATTAAGCCCCTATAATCCACAATTCCATCATAATAATGCATTTTCAGTTATTGAGGTGTTATAGTAAATGAGTTGTCATTCTCTTTACCCTTATTCCAAAAATATCTCATAATAAAGGAAAATAACTTTTGATATTGTGCAAATAACCTAAAATTTCGGTTTGTTTATTATTTCTCTTTCTTTATATTTTCATCTTCTCAAGCTCTACTTCTGTAATATTTAAGTTAAAATTTGAAATATTAGTTCCATTGTTTAGTTTCACATAAGAAAAGGTATAAAACAAAAATACATATTAAATAAAACACATGCAACCCATAAATACGATCCAAGTAATGCATCATATGGGATATTGTTTGGAATTTCTATTGTAAACCTGAATGCGTTGAAAATTTCAAGGAATTCCTATTATAATTCTGATTGCGTGGAAAATTTCAAAGGTCACTGTAGACGTTTTCAAAACACAAAGTTATTAAATTGCGAGGACTCTTTTAACAGTTAATGAAAATAACAGTAATTAATATACCAATGAATGAGTTGCCAATTCGATGAATAATGAGTTGCCAATTCGATGAATAAAAATGGGAAATCGTTAATCGATGAATGAGATATGAATGGAATCCTCATAAAAATGGGAGTTGCCAATGCTTATAATGATAAGATGGAAAACAAAAATAATTATAAGAGATATAGAATTAAAAACACAAATGAATAAAAATTATTTTATTTTAATTCGAAATTTAAAATATTTAAACTAAATAGTTAGTGAGAAAAGAGTTTAGCATTAATTAGTGGCAAACGGGTGCATTAAATTTCTAATATTTTCTACGTTGGAATTGTTAACCCTCTTTTTAAAAAATATTGAATGCTTTTTTTTCCATAATTTTTGAAAAACCAAAAGACCCAATTATATATATATATATATATATATATATATATATATATATATATATTGAAAGTCAAAATCATAATTATCAAAAAACCAACCGATGTTCAGAAAACATGCAAGTCAAAAATGTGTGAAATCTTAATTATATTAATGATGTCTTTTTGTTTCGTTTGTAGTTTTATATTTTGAATTTTAAAAAAAAAACCTAAACAAACATATTGAATGAAATTTGAAAAGGCAAAGAAGGTTATTAGTCGTGCCATTAAAGTAAATGCATTAAAAAATCGAAATGATTAAAAAATGATGATAGTAAAAAATGTTTAAAAATTTAATGCTATTAACGATGGCCTTATGTACTATTTGAAATTCCAATTTTTTTTTTAAAAAAGTCCTAAACAAACATATTGAATTATATTTAAAAACTATTAATGTAGGTCATTACTTCTTGCCATTCTAGTAATTAAATGCATTAAAAAATAAGATGATTAAAAAATGATGTTAGCAAAAAAAAGTTGAAAATTTAATGCTATTAATGATGACCTTATGTATCATTTAGAATTTTAATTTTTGACTTTTTAAAAAAAATTAAATAAATAGATTGAATGGAATTTGAAAATCCTTAATGCAAGTAATAAGTTTGATATGTTTGATTTTGCTACCTGGTGTTAGTATTTTAAAGACTATTTTAATATTTTCCACTACTTAATTTTTGCATTGGAAATTATTAAATCTATTAATAATATTTATTTATGTTTATTCTCATTACTTTCTGCATGAGAAATTGTTAAGTCTATTAATAATATTTATTATTATGTCTATTCTGTAAAAAATATTGAATAATTAAAATTCAATCTTTTCATATTTGAATTTTAAACTTGATAGGTGGGAAAAGAGTTCAGTATTCAATATTTCTACAGTGAGAAAAAAGATATATATATAATAAATTTAAATTTAATATATTATGTTATAGATTAAATGAAAAAATTTAAATTAAAAAATATATGTATAGTTGATAAAAAATAATTTTAATTTGAATTTTAAATGAAAAAAATAAGAAACGACATATTTATACTTTTAAAGAAAATAAATTAAAAATTAAACTTAAAAGAATAATACGAAAAGAGAAAAACATTTCCGCACAAGTATTTTTTTAATTTTTTTAACATAAACGTTTTAAATATATATGCATTATGCATAACCAATATTAAAAATTAAAAATTAAATGAAAAAATTAAGTCTTAAAAAATATATATAATTAATAAAAACGAATTTAAATTTTAAATTTTCGAATTAAATTTTAAATTGACATTTATCATCCTTAAAATATTAAAATTATTAAAATTTAAACATAATAAAAATGACATTTATCATTATTAAATTATTAAGTTTGGAGGGGAAAGAAAGGAGTGAGATTCAGGGGGAAGGGAAGGGAAGGGAAGGGAAGGTAATTGAAGGGTATTCTCTTCCCTTGTTTGGGAGTTAAAAAAATGATAAGGAAGAAATTAGAGGGTCAATGAGATATTTTTATACTTTTACCCTTTTTTTAAAATTAATATCACTATTATATTTTACAAATATATTTAATTTTAAAATTTCTAAACAAAATTATTTATGTATTTTTCACACTACTTAAAAAGATCATATTTTCAGCAAAAATTCTACGTTGCAAACGATAAAAAATGTTTCAAAAATATATTTTTCCGTCAGAATACTTTTCATCAAAAGGAGACGGAACTTTTATCCGATGAAAATTTTTACATAAATAAATTTTCTGCCAAAATTTTCGACGGAAGAAGAAAATGATTTGTTAAATATTTTCGACGAAAAAAATTCCATCAAAAATTTTGACGGAAAAATGAATTCTTTCAAAAAATTTGACGGAATATTTTTCGTCCATATTCTTCGATTAAAATGTGTCCCAATGAAAATTTCAACCGAAATAATTTTTTCAAAAAAATTTGAGAGAAATGTTTCTATGAAACTTTTGACGGAATTTAGATTTCATAAAGAATTTTGATGAAATTATTTTTTCGTCAAACTTTTTACAGAAATGTTTTTCGTCAAAAATTTTTACGAAAATTCTTCAATGGAAATGTGTTTCGTTAAAAATTTAGAGTGAAATATTCTTCATAAAAAATTTCGATGAATATGATTTTTTGTCAAATATTTTGACGAAATTTAGATTCCGTAAAGAAATTTGACAAAAAAATTTCTATCAAAATTTTTTACAAAAATATTTTTCGTCGCAAATTTTGATGGAAATATTTTTCGAAAAAAAATTTGACGAAAATATTGTCGAAAAAATGTTTTACAAAATTGTTTTATGTCGAAAATTTTTTACGGAAATATTTATGTTGAAACTTTCAATGAAATTTAGATTCTATCAAGAATTTCTTTCTGAAAAAGTTTATGTTAGTCATTATGGCCAAATCTTGTTTTGTCTCTATTTTCGACGTAATGTGATTTTTGTCAAAAATTTTGTAACTATTTTTTTTGAAATATTTTTCGTCGATAAATTCTGTCAGTATTTGAGTCTTTCCTAATAATATCACATTTAAAAAGTATTCACATATTTCACCAAAAAAAAAAGTATTCACATAGTTGTAAAACCCGGCCGGGTCGACCCAGGACACGGTGAATCGGTCATAGGACCAGCTCAGGTCAAGCATTGGACCGGTCATGCATCGACCCGGTCAAATCCGGTCGGGTCATGCATTTAAAATAAAAACAAATTTGTTTCATCTTGTCAAAAAAATGTAGAACTCATTTTAAAAATATTTTGTAATTTTATTTTCTAGTATACTCTTCTACAATGACATTAAATTTCAACTTCCAATACTGAAGCTATTTGCAAAATAATAAATTAAGAGTGACATATGTTATTTTTAATGTAGTTGAATTTGAAAAATATGCGCTCAATGTTATTGAGAGGTATGTTTATGGGGATTCTAAGTTGCAATTTAAATTGACATAGTAATAACATGCATTTTTATTTATTTATGCTTCATGTTTTTTTTCTTATTTAATGAACCTTGTTTAATTCATTTTAGATATGGAGAATATAATTGAATTTATATGTTCATATTTATATATATTTATATATATCTATATATATCCGAGTCAACCGATCCAACCAGTGAACCACCGGTCCGACCAGTGATCCAGTGACCCAATACCCCGACCGGGTCTATGCCCGGGTCAGGTTTAGTGCCTGTTTGGATCCTCTTATTTTTAAGCTAGAAGCTACTTATAAGCATAAGCTAGGCCAAACAGGTTTTGGAAAAAGCTCTTATAACGAAAAGCTCTTTTTTTTATAATGAAGAAAAAGCTGAAAATTAAAAGCTCCAAGGAGGAGCTTTTTTTTAGCTCTTATCTGTTTTTCTTGAATTGTGTGCTTTTTTTTTAAATGAAGAGTGATAAAGATAGAGAGAGAGAGAGAGATAATTTTCTTGAAATATGTGCTTTTAAGTAATTTTTAAGCTAAATTTTTTATGTAATTTCCAAACAGCTTTTAGCTTCTTTTTTTAAGCTCTTTTTTTTAGCTTTAGCTTATAAGTAGCTTCTAGCTTAAAAATAAGAGGATCCAAACAGGCTCTAATAACACTGATGATTCATATTTATGTTGTTTTTCTATTTTAATGCTAAGGATAGATAAGTAATTTTTAATATTTCCCCCCTTAAACCTCCAAAATTGAGGGAACTTTAATTTTAAGGGTGAGAAAGGTTTTGGAGGATTTTGCAAAAATATCCATTTCCCTTCCCACTTTTTTTTAAACTCACAAACAAGGGAAGGGATTAATTTCTTCCCCTCCAAAAATCAACTCTCAAACAAAGCCTTAGTGACCAGTGACCATCCAACTCCTGCATCGTAAAAAGATATTTGTTATTAAGTATTTTATATACTATTTGAATGTTTCTTACTACTTTCTGTCGAAAAATTGTTAAACCTATTAATAATATTTAGATTATGTCTATTGGGTGAGAAAATATTTAATATATAAAATTTAAACTTTTTAAATTTGAATTTCGAACTTGATAGGTGAGAAAAGAATATAAAGCAACAATTGGAATTATCAAAAATTGGAATTTGATTAAACAATGTATAAAGCAAATAAATGATTACACATGTAAAATATATAATTTATAGTAAAGATATAAGGTGCTAAATTAAAATTTAATAAATTGAGGTATAAAGGAAATAAATTTCTGACGTACTACTCATTAAATCTTACGTTATAATAATTTATAATATTATTTATGAATGGACAAATAAATTAGTTAAAATAATTGAAAAAAAAAAGTGAAAAAATATTTATTTTTTAAAAATTATATGCGACTTTAAAATATAAATCATGCATAACTTATTATTTTCAACTTCTTTAATATTTTAATTATGTAAAATAAATAAATATTAGTGAATATTGAACTATTCATGTTTTTTGAAAATTAAAATATTTAGTGATTATTTTAATTTTTATCCAAAACAAAAGATCAAGGCTTTACAACAGTGAGAGCAAATAATCTACCATGAAACCAACATCATCAATGAAATTAGGGTCAAGAAGAAAAAGAACGGTTTGTGAGTATATTATGTTGAATACGACGATATGGGTTACCCTCTTTTGGTTTTTCAGTTTTGTAGCTTCCTATTTTATTTTATTTTTTATGTTTCTTTTATTTGTATATGCACCATGCAATTGTGGCTTCGTAATAACCAAAAGGATTCTTTTCCTTTTCTTATTTTTATTTTTATTTTTTCTCCACCAAACATGATTACTAATATCCTTTGTATATCCAATAAAATAATGATTTTTCTTTATTTTCTATATGGCTTTTGTGATCTATCTTTTGTATATCCTCTTTATTTTCTTTCTTTTCTCCGGCGAAATTAAATAATATTCAAAAGATTTCAAATTGTGGAGTAATACCAGCCAATTTCTTATATTTACTAGTTTAACAAACCCGTCTTTGTGTGGTTAAGATCAATGGATTTATTGCTGATATAAAATGCTAACAGTTAAATGTGGCAAAATAGGCTCGGTCCGAAGGGCTAGCCCACCCCGCCCGACAACACGTTTTCATATTCTTCACCAAATTATTGTTGGTAGAGTTGAAGTATTATTGATATTAAATACAATACATTAAATATATATATATATATATATATATATATATTTATATATATATATATATTCTAATTTTATGAATAATTAATTTTATTTATAGCTTAATATATGAATAATTAATTTTATTTATGCAATTAAGCTATTATATGGTCTTTTGATGTTACCACATAACTTTAACCATTAAATATTTGTTAGACTATTAAACGTACTAACTCAAATATTTTCTAACTCTTCATCTAATATATGTCACAACTATAGAAAACATAGTAATCTATACGCAAGTATAAGAACCTTTTTGTGTGTGGATAAATATGACAACATATTACATGCTGATATAAAATGCTCATACTTAGGGGTGGCAACCACCCTGCTCACTAACACTTTTTTTTATTTTAATAATAATTTATATTTAAAATTTAAATAAAAAAAGAAATGACATATTTATACTTTAAAAAAACACTAAAATACAATAAATTTTTTTAAAAAAATACAAAAAGACAAAAATTCCTAAAAGTTTTTTTTAAAAAAATATTTAACATAAACGTTTTAAATATATATGTATAACCAATATAAAAAATATAAAAAATGTAAATTAAAAAGTAAAAAAGAATTCATCAAAAAATATGTATAATCAATACAAAATAATTTAAATAAAATGATATCTATCATTTTGTAAAGTATAAATTTTAAAAATGAATGATTATTTGTGACCAATGACCATCTAACTCCTACATCGTAAAAAGTTGTTTCCCCTTAAGTATTTTACACACTATTTCAATGTTTTCCACTACTTTTTGTGTGACAAATTTTTTAGCTATTAATGATATTTATTATTATATTTATAAGGTGGAAAAATATTTAATATTTAAATTTTAAATTTTTTAATTAGAATTTTGAACTTTAAGGCTGAGAAAATAGTTCAACATTTAATGTTTTTGCGTGAAAAAAAAAGGTATATATAATAAATTTAAATTCGTATAAAATTATAGATTAAACGAAAAAATATTTATAAAAATATATGTATAGTTGATAAAAGATAATTTAAATTTGAAATTTAAATGAAAAAAATAAAAAATGACATATTTATACTTTAAAAGAAAATAAATTTATATTTAAATTGAAACAATAATACAAAAAGAGAAAAAAAATTGTACAAGTATTTTTTAAAAAAAATAATTAACATAAACGTTTTAAATATATGTGAATAACCAATTTAAAAAGATATTAAAATTATAAATAATTATAACCAAAGAATTGAACATATATATTTAAAACCAAAGTAAAATTACACTTAGAATTATATTTAATTTTTTTAAATTATATGTTACTTTAAAATATAAATCAGGCATAACTTTTTATTTTTAAGGGTTCATTTTTTCTGCAATGACTACAAATAATTTATTTGCATGAAGCCAAAAATGACGTTATTTTGGGGCAAAAATTAAGGTATATTTTATAATTTTAATTTATTTTAGGATTATAATAGTCTTTATCATTATAACCTTTTTATCTTTCAACTGAGAACAATGTCGTTTTGGCCCTTTTGGGAGGAAATGCAGATAACTTATCTACAATCACTGTAACAATTTTTTTTTACTTTTAAATATATAAACCTGTTATATACTGATATAAAATGTTGACAGATCGAGATGATAAATTGGTACCGACCCATCCTGCCCGCCAACATATCTTTCTTCTTCTTATACTTACTGTCTAACAAACTCGTCTTTTGTGCGGCTAAGTGTATATTAGAATATTAAACGTAATAACTCAAGTATTTGTTAACTATTCATCTAATATATGTGTCACAAATACACACACTTTAGAAAGTCGATTTAGTGACAACTATATAAAATATAGATAGATAGTAAAATAGATGCAAGTACAAGAACCTTTTTTGTTGATAAATATAAAAATCTATTATATGTTGATATAAAATATTGACAATAAGAGATGGCAAAATGAGCTCGACCCGGAGGGCCGCCCCACTCCACTCGTCAACACTTTTTTTTTCTTATATTAACTATCTAACAAATCATGTTGATATAAAATGTTAACAGTTATAGATGACAAAATAGGCTCGGCCCAGAGGGCCGACCAATCCTGCTCGCCAACACATTTTTCTTCTTATATTTATTGTCTAACAAACCTGTCTTTGTGTGGCTAAGATCATTGAATTTACTGTTGTAAATATTTCAGAAACAAGCATCTAAAAAAAATGAACATATATATTATGATAAATGAAAGTCAATCTCTAAGAAATATTAAAAGAAGCCGAGTCAAACTACATAATTTTTGAATGACTATGGGACAAGCTGATACAATGGAATTTGCATATTATATTTTAATGATCAAATAAGATGCCTTTGCAAAGTTTGGTGGATCGTGAATAATCACTAAGCCCACAAGTATAGAACTTTATACATGGAGTAGAGTTTCGTTTGAACTAACAAAAAAATTAATTTTTATTGATTAATCAATTAATACTTATGCAATTAAGCTAATGAATAGTCTTTTGAATTACCACATTCAACTTCAACTATGAAGTTTTGTTAGAATATTAAACAAAATAACTCAAACATTTGTCCACTCTACATGTACAAAAAGTTGGAGTTAGGTACCTATTAGTATTAATTTAAATAAAATGCAGAGATATATTTTTACAATTTGCATTAACTTTTACGAGATAGACAAATCAGTTTCTTTTTTTCCCGTGTATCGCACGAGTAATACTTAATTTTGAAGGACTTTTTTATGTAGGGTGCTGATTTGGAACATTATCCAGGAGAACTTAACGTTCTTAATGAAAAGTCCATGTTATTTAAGGTCAATGTAAAAACAATAATTTGGAGTCGTATAATGAGCCAAGATATCAAGTTTCAAGAGTTTGAAGCAGCAAAGCTATTGTCACCTCATTCCTTAAGTCTTTGGTGGATCTGAATGTATGTTGTTTTTCTTAAAAATTTATCATTGTGGGTTCTTTATATTGTTACAAATGTTTAGCATTTGTTTTAATCTTCTTCTTTTTTTGCTATTAAAAAAATTACAAGATGAAGCAATCTTCGATCATGTTTTCGACAATGATGTTGTATCGACGGACACGGGAAAAACTGCAGTATGTATTAAAATTATTATTAATATCACAGTTAATCAAAAAAAATTCAAAATTGTTTTTTATTTCATACAAATTTTATTTCTCACCAGGATGTTGAGAGTCAAACTTTTGAAAGTACCGATGATGCTGAAATTTTCCTGTCTTTGTTGACACCTTTTGTGAATTTTATAATTCCGTTGAAGACAATTCTAATTGTTCGGATGTGCGTCCTCTTAAGAAGATTAAATTGGAGAAGGAGTTAAGTACTCGGGGCTATTTATTTCAAACAAAATTGAAGATATTGATACTTGACGATAATGATTGTGTTACAAATAGTACCTTTCACATCATCTACAAGGAAGTATTTCAAAGATTAGAGAGTTGATTTGATGCTATTTAGACACATTTGTTCCAATGTAAGCAAAAAGTATGACTCATACATGCCTATTGGTTAAGTTGCTTTCAAATCCCTTTCAAACAACATTTTTTGGGTTCTAAAAAAAAATTAATCCAATTTTTTTTTTGCTGAGACTAGTACTTCTGGGTGTTAACATATTAGCGTAATCAATTTAATGAGTATTTGCATTCTGTATCGCAGGCATAAATATGATGGTAGAAGAGGATGTCTCTGGTAATGCATAATCATAAGAAAGCACATGTTTGGTATGTATTGAACTCATTTTTTCAATGATTGCTACGAAATGACACTGAATTAATAGCATTTTCTTATTATAGGTGCAAGCTGATCTTTTAATTCCATATTTGCTTGGTCTGATTGTTACCTTGATTTTATTGGTGGCTGTTATAATTAGCAATAAGTTGTATGCATATTTTTTTTTTAGCAATCCTCATGTTAACATAGTCTATTATGGTATATTTATTTTTTACATAACTCATCGAGTAGATAACTATATTTGATGGGGCAAGATATACTTATTACCAAAAAAGTTTATCACCTTTAAAATCAACTTAATCACCGTTGATTTTCGTCAATCTAACTGTTATAATTTATTGGATTTATTGTTAATTAATAATTAATTAATAAATGCGACCTAATAATTTTCAATAAATTATAACCGATAGATTGACAGAAATCAACGGTAATTAGATTAGTTGTAAATGTGGTAAAAATTTTTGGTGGTAAGTATATCCTTCCCCATATTTGATTTGCATAATAATTGATCACTCTCAATAGCAGATTTTTGTTTGTGATTGATATTTACAAAGTTCTGTATCAATGCTGTAGTTTCTTCACCTGAAAAATAAAACAAAATAGCAACACAGTTTTTTTGTAAGTATAAGGTTTGTATTGCGATTAACCAACTAGGGCGGCTGACAAAAAATTTGATCTTTAATGCAGGGTAATATACTAGTTATTTGAAATGCTTGATTTCAACAACAACAAAAACTTGAAAATATTAACTAATTATTAAACTCATTTAATGCAAATTAAATTTCTATGTAAGCATTTTTCTTGAAAAACGTTTCGGATCCATATCTATTTGGAAATGTGGATTTTCCCAGACAGGCCATAAGTATTTTGTTTTGTTTAAAAGATTATGTTAAGAGATATGTCATTCATCTTTTTGGTGAACGTATCTTATTCTTCTTTTTTATCTGTTTTCGCTTTGGCTCCATTTTTTAGTAGATATTTAATTGAAGGAAACTTAATAGCCATCATCCATGGAAAAAAAATTACTAACTATCATCCAACAACAACAAAATTGAGTAGGTGGAGGTGAGAGCATGTGTTCAATTCTCTTCAGTATCGTCTTTGGAAGGGATTTACACCTTTAATCCTAAGACTCGACCCAAATTGGACTAGTCACGAAACGATAAACTAATTGGAATATGTAAAAAAAAAACAGATAGATAGTAATAAAAGAACCATTTTATTTTGTTAAAATCAACCATTGTCCATTATTTAAACTAACTCTCGAGAAGACAACATTGTAGACAAAGTTCAAACACTTAACATCGGTAATGACATTCGCAATCTTGTACAGCATTGCACCTGCCAGTTGCTAGTAGTCCGTATTTGTTGCGGCAATCGGCTGTACACTTGACATCGCCTGTACAGTCCATGTAGATTGCTGTGTCACAGATTCTTGCCTCTGCCACTTGCACTAGTCCTCCATTTTCTATGTCACACACGGAGAATATTGAAAAATTAACCATAAATCTCAAACTCATTGAAATCAATTAAAAAGTCAAAAAAAATATAAAAATAAGGGGTAAGTTACGATTTATAACTTTTTTTTTTACAACCTCAACTATGTTTTCCGGGAGTACTCTGTCCAGTAATGTACCTCCGGGAGAACATAGTTGAGGTTGTAAAAGTTGTAAATAAAAAAAGTTGTAATCGTAACCCTCCCCTAGAAATAAACTGTAATCCTAAATTATGCGGTTTTCTTTAATCCATAGGAAGGAAAGTTTACCAATCGTCATGGAAAGTAGAAGCAGAAGGAATAGAACGGAAGATACGGCCTTCATCTTTGATTTCAGGGCAATGCACAACACCTAGCTTCAACTTCAATACCCAATAATAGGTTGTTCTGAGTCTACATACATATATATAGTTGATAAGCATTTAATTCTCTTTAAGGATTTTTATTAATTTATCTTATTTAAAAAACTAATATTTTACAATAAAAGAAAGGATTTGGTGTTTGTCATTTTAAATGACATAAGTTATGTCATTTTAAGATAAAGATAGACACAATAAAAATCATGAGAGAGAAAGTGAGTGATTTTTTTTAAATTAAATTTTAAATAAAAAATATTTCCTTGTGTCTATCTCTCTCTTAAAATGATATAACTTTATGTCATTCAAAATGACAAACATTTTTCCCTAGAATAAAAGAAATATGTTTCAAAACTAATATTTTAAAATAAGAAAATATTAAATACATAGGAAATGGGATATTCAATTTTGTCATATAATACTCTTCTTGAGTCAAATATCAATCCGAAAAAGCATTTGATGTGCTTGAAAATATCAGAAAATAATCAAGCTCATTTAATTCACAGTCAATGTCTATGATATTATGGTCAACTAAAATCTTTAGAAACGTTGCTGCATATAGAGAATTGATTTCATTGCCACGTCAAATTAATACGGAATATAGAAATGAACAAACTAAACAAATCTAAAAAAAAGTATATGTATTGTAGGAATTTGAAATTTTGAGACACCCATAATATAAATATTCATAGACATTGAATGTGAATTAAATGAGCTTGATTATTTTCTGATATTTCCAAGCAAATCAAATGCTTTTTCGGATTGATATTTGACTCAAGAAGAGTATTATATGACAAAAATTGAATATCCCATTTCCTATGTATTTAATATTTTCTTATTTTGCAAATTTATTTTCTATTTCTTATGTGTCTCTATGCAGCAATTTTTTTTAAGTTAAAAAAACAAATTTCAATAGAAAGTGAAAGACGATGGGAATTGAATTCATGACTTTGTGGTCACTAAATATCTGATATCGTATAAATAACCAATTAAATTCAAATATTTAAATTATTGGACGAGAACTTTTTTACTAATTTGTATTATTATCTATTAATGATGCAGGATAGCAAATCAATTTCTTATGTAGAAACGCCTCTATTCAGTTTCATAAATTATGATGAGATATAGGGAAGCAATTCCATAAGCATCAACGTTTTAAAACTTTCGTCACCTTTGACGAAGGGGACGAAATCAATATATGGTAACGCTCATAACCATAAGGCTTTTGTTGACTATCAGAGCGCATTCACAATACTGGAATAGAGAAAGAAATTTTAACAAATTAAACCATGTTATGTCAATACACGCATCAAAGGCTCACATACGTGTCGCTCAACATGAGAACATAATTACTCTAATAAATGTAATTGCATTGATTTCAGATCACTTTTTATCTTGTATCTCTTACCTCTCTGAGAACAAAAATATTCTAAAAGCAATTTACAAAATATGCTTTATTAAAGCATGAAAATGATTATTTACAATTTGAATTATTTACAAACTCTTATAATCAAATTTTAACGGTTGTTTTTTTGTTAATTTAATGATTATAATTTATTAAAAATTAATAATTAATTAATAAGTGTCACTTAATAAATTATAACTAGTAGATTGACAAAAATCAACGGTTAAGATTTACTTGTAAGAATTTGTAAACAATTTAAATTATAACTCTTAAAGCATATTGCTTTAAGTTTTTTTTTTTTTTTTTGGATAGGGTTGCTTTAAAATTATAGTACTTAAACTATTACATGAACAATTCCCCTATAATCTCAATTAAAATGAACTTTTTATTAATTCTTCTTACTATATTCAATAACTAATATTACGGAAAAAATAAGTTTATATGCGATTCTAATTAAAATCATTAATGGAAGAATAAATGAAACTTAAAGATGGATCATCTTATTAGAAAAGCTGGCTTATAATTATTTTTGAATACCAAGACCCAAGAGGCATATAGTAAAATCTTTGGCTCAACTACACAACTATGCCTCTATTATATAACAGAATAAATATACTGTATAATTACAGATTATTATATATACGAAGAGAGATGCACAAAAAATTCAAATATGATCAATTTATGTGAAATAGCATTAGATTATTCGTTCATTCCTAAAGACACGTAAGAAATAGTAAATAATTTTCAAATTTTTTTTTTATTAAATACATAGGAAATGGGATATTTAATTTTGTCAAATAATTCTATTCTTTAGTCAAATATCAATTTGAAAAAGCATATAATGTGCTTGAAAATATTAACATATAGTTAAGTTCATTTAATTCACATTTAATTTTTATGATTATTCATAGGTTCGCTTTTTCTGCAGTTATTGTAGATAACTTAAGCCCAATACGACGTTGTTTTGAGACGGAAATCATGGTGTTTTTGTAATTTTAATTTATTTCAGGGTTATTATAATCTTTATAGTTATAATCTTTTAATATTTCAATCCATAACGACGTCGTTTTGGAAGTAAATGTAGATAACTTATCTGCACTAACTACATAAATATTTTTCTGTAATTTATATTGCGGGTGTCTTAAAATTCCAACTATACATTGTTGGACATTCTTTTCTTAGGTTTTTTTAGTTGGTTCATTTCTATATTTCGTATTAGTTTGATCTCGCAAGGAAATCAATTCTCTATGCAGCAAAGTTTTGTAAACCTTTTTGCTTACTGTGATGCAAGATAGCTGAAACAATCATGTTTAAAAGAGAGAGAAGAAAGAAAGGGCTAATAGTCATTTTATAAATAAAAAAATCTCAATAATTTGAGATTTTCTCTATTCTATCGACAGAAACCCTCCTCCCCCATTTCAATATTTCTTCTACTCCTTCATCTTGTTCTCTTCTCTCTTCTTCCTTCCTCTTCACTTGCTTCTTTCTCACTAAATCTCAAGATCCTTTTGAAAGCTTAAATAAACTTTGAAGCCCTACCATTTTTCTTCTCTTGGAGGTAGATTTGGGATTTTTTTTCAAGTTAAAGGATGTGCTCCAAGGAGAAAGGGTTGCAACCCACTATTTAAAAATCAACTTTTTTGAGCTCTTTGAGATTTGGCTAAAACATATTCATTGCTTATCTGGAGTCATTGGAAGTGCTTTAGTTAATTCTTCAGAACTATCATTATGCAATTTAAAAGTAAGTTGCAAGGAATCGCAATTCATCTTGTAGCTTCATTTAGATGGTCTACCTTTGGATACGTAGTCTTTGGTTTATTTTGGAGTTTTAAGCATTCTACATCTATGAAAATTTGTTAGAGATATCTTTTGGATTGTATTATGTTTCTAATGCTTGGATTGTGTATTCTGTTGTTGATGTTCTTGGCTGGCTTAGTACACTTTGTATATTAAGTGTTTGATTTTTTTTTTCTTTTTTCTTTTTTTGAAATGATAGAAATACAAAGGATACTTTTGTCAAAAAAAAAAAAAAATTAGGAAATCATATTTCCTAATGTGTTTGTGGGCTACAATAAATATTTATACTATGTTATTTAATATATATTGGGTAAATTAAAGTGTTAAATAAAGATGCCAAAATAAATTCCTAAGTAAGTTTGGGACAAATGAGTGAATATCAGTGTTGGACCAACTAGGTATAATGGGAGCTTACTGGCCCAACAATAAAGAAAAACACTATAAAGGCTTATGGTCCCCAATATGTCAAATAACAACAACCCTAGTTTCTCTTTTCCATCAAGAGAGAGACAACACACTAAAAAATAAAGATTAGGGCTATTTGACTGAGGAAAATCGCATATCCTATAAAGAGAAGATCATACTAAAGAATAAGGATTAAAACTATTCGATAAAGGAAGATCGCATACCCCAAAAGAGAAGATCAAAGTTATTTTGCTACTGTGGAGACAGGTATATTCCTCCACCTTTATGCTAATATTCCCTTATGATTTGGTATGATGGATCTTGGTATGTTGGTGATGATACTTATTATCACCATAAGGTTAAGAGGAATTATTATTCTAACTACTGGTATCAGAGCCATCATCATATTGAATCATGAGGGAATTAAGTTTTGTGATTTTTATATATGATGAATCATGAAAAGTTTTGCTTTATTGTCTTTTGGCATAACGTTTATTTTTTTTAAGGGGGGTCCATCTTATGTATTTTGTATTAGCCATATAGTGTTATTTTTGTTCCCTGACAGTGATTTTTGGTTTTGGAACAAAAGTTACAATTTTTTGCAAATCCAGGATTCGCAGTTTAATAAGGGTTTATTATTTAAACTTTGAATCTGCATAAAGATCGAATGTTTGAATTTTTTTTTTTTTGCTTTATAATTGATGAGGGTTTGTTGTTTGAATTGAGAATTTGAACGAACAATGAATTCTCTTAGAAAATTGTGGACTTATAGTTTGAAAGAAATCAAATGTTTAAGGTCTTTGATTTTGGGATTTTCTTAGATTTGATATTCTTTGTCAAAAGCCAAATTTAAATTTTATTTTGGGTATTGTGCATCATTTTCAAGCTTTCATTTGAAAAGGCTTACCTGTGCGTTGATTGTGCATTAATTTTAAAGCCTTATAATGAAAAGGTATTTATTATTATTAGTATAATGGTATAGTATGTATGTATGTACATTGAGGATTGATAAAGAATAGTTTTCTTTGTTGTTGTTATTTTTTTAGATGGGTTTATTATCCCTAAAGGTCTCTATTTGAAATTAAATATGATAGATCTGTTAGCCGCCAAAGTGGCCAAATTTATAAAGGTTAATTTGATTTCAAAGAGGTTTATCATATAAATATATATTATTTATGCGAATAATTATAGGCCCAAAGGAAGGTAGTTGTTTGGCCAAGTAATATATGTTGTATGATCATGTGTGTGTTTGTTGCTTATGGGGATAATAATTGGCCCAAAGGAAGGTTATTATTTGGCCAAGTAATGGACATACCTATGGTAATAAATATGTGACAATTATTAAGGCTTCACCATGTCTAATGATCATGAAATGCTTCGTTCCGGAGGCATTTAGGGGCTCCATAGTTGAGACTACTGACGCCAAGATGTTTCTGAAGGAACTCGAGCAATACTTTGCTCGCTATGATTAGTTTACCCCGCCTGCACTTCAGAATAAATCGGGGCTCGTCGAAATAGCGCATCCAATCGAACTAGCATTGTCGGCAAGTATTGCTCGAAATGAAAAGGCCGACATTGGTCAAACCTTATCCAAACTCATTAATATAAGGTCTAATGGAAAGGGAAATATAGGGGAGTACATTATGGAAATGTCTAACCTTTCTGGATAACTAAAGGCATTAAAGTTAGAACTACCATCTGAGTTACTCATGTGCTTAGTTATAATCTTTCTTCCTACACAATACGGTCAATTTTTAGTGAGCTATAACACCCAAAGGAAAAAAGGACTCTCAATGAGCTCATTGCTCACTGTGTGCAAGAGGAAGAGAGGTTATAGCGAGAAACGACTGATAGTGCTCACTTGGCATCAACCTCTCAAGGCAAGCAAAAGAAGAGAGCTAAGGATAATGCGAAAGCTTTGCCCGTGCAAAAGAAACAAAGAAGCAAGATCAGGAATTCATTTTCTTCTTTTGTAGGAAATATGGACACATGAAGAAAGAGTGTTCTTTTGTGGTTTTCCTAAAGGATAGTGGAATCGTCCCACAATACACAATGTCAGGCAGACCTAGCATGAATGGTATTGCGAAAAGGAGAAACCGGACTCTTAAGGACATGGTGAAGAGTATGCTTAGTCATTATTCATTACCAGAATCACTTTGGGGAGAAGTACTAAAGATTGCAGTTTATATCCTTAACAGGGTTCCAAGCAAAGCAGTGACAAAAATCCCTTATGACCTATGGACTGGAAAGAAACCTAGCATAGGTTGTCAAAAATCCCTTATGACATTTAGACATTTAGGGTTGTCCAGCTGAAGCAAGGCCTTATAGGACAAATGAAAGAAAGTTGGACTCAAGAACAATCAGTTGCTATTTTGTTGGATATGTTGAACGCTCTCGGGGCTTTAAGTTTTATAATCCTACTACAAGATTTTTTTTTTTAGACTGAAAATGCCAGATTCCTTGACGATGTTGAATTTGGGGGGAAGATAAAGTAAGAAATGTTACCTTTGATAACGAAGAAAATTATATTTCTCTTCCTAATATTGTCGTCATTCAAGATACGATTTCGATACAAACAATTAATGATCAGGTACCTGTTCATGACATTGTTATGGAACAGGCTTCGGTTCCTGACATTACTTTGGGTCAAGACAACAATGAACCACCTCCTTTGTCACATGAAGAATAAACTCAACAAACTCAAGAAGTGTCATTAAGGAGATCCATTAGAGAAAGGAGAAACACAATTCCAGATAATTATATTGAGTTTCTTCAAGAGCATGAAAATATTTTAGGCTTGAAGGAAGATGATCCAATCAACTTCCAACAAGTCTTAGAAAGCTCTGATGCTCATAAATGAATTGATGTCATGAAAGATGAGATGAAGTCTATGAAAGATAAAGATGTTTGGGATCTTGTCGAGTTACCTAAAGATGCAAAACTCATTGGTTGTAAATGGATAATTAAAACCAAAAGGGATTCCAAGGGCAGCATCGAAAGATATAAGACACTTCTAGTTGCTAGAGGTTTCACTCAGAAGGAAGGCATAGACTACAAAAGGACTTTCTCTCTAGTGTCTACGAAGGACTCTTTTTGGACCATAATTGCACTTGTGGCTCATTTGGATTTGGAGCTACATCATATGGATGTAAAAACATCTTTTCTCAATGATAACATTGATGAGACCATTTATATGGTGCAACCAAAAAACTTTGTATTTGGAGATTCAAAGTCTATGGTGTTTGCAAATTAAAGAAGTCCATCTATGGCCTTAAGCAAGCTTCTCATCAATGGTATCACAAATTTCATCAGGTTATCATCTCCTATGGCTTTGAGGTGAACTTGGTAGAAGATTGTGTGTACCACAAGTTCAGTGGGAGTAAATTCATATTCCTGATATTATATGTCGATGATATATTACTTGCCAGCAATGATAAAGACTTATTGCATGAAACCAAGAAATTTCTCACTAAAATTTTTGAGAGGAAGCATCTTGGTGATGCATCTTTTGTCTTAGGAATACAGATATTTAGAGATCGCTCTCAAAGTATCTTACGGTTATCACAAAAGGCCTATATTGAAAATATTCTGCATAGATTTGACATGAAGGATTGTATGTCAGGAGACACGCCCATATTTAAAAGAGACAAGTGTAGTCTCGGTCAATGCCCCAAAGGTAAGCTTGAGATGATGGAAATGACAAAGGTACCTTATACTTCGACAGTAGGAAGCCTTATGTATGCCCATGTTTATACTCACCCTGATATAGCATTTATAGTGGGAGTATTAGGTAGATACTTGAGCAATCCAGGAGTGGATCATTGGAAAGCAGTCAAGAGGGTTATGTGGTATTTAAAGAGAACAAAAGATTACATGCTCACATATCTGAGGTCAGATGAATTAGAGATCATTGGGTATTCTGACTCCGATTTTGTTGGATGCCAAGACAGTAAAAGATCCACGTCAGGTTATGTATACATTTTAGCTTAAGGAGCTATTGCTTGGAAGCGTGCTAAGCAGACACTTGTAGCTTCCTCTATATGGCCGCTAAATTTGTAGCTTGTTTTGAGGCGTCCAACTATGGGGTATAGCTGTGAAATTTTGTCACAGGGCTACATATAGTAAGTGGTATTGAAAAGACACTAAAAATTTATTGTGACAATAAGTCAGCAGTGTTGTACTCCACCAATAACATAAGCTCTTCAAAATCGAAGCACATCGATAAAAAGTTTCTGGTTGTTAAAGAAAGAGTTCAGAGTGGTCATATTTCCATAGAACACATAGGGACGAACTTTATGCTTGCAGATTCGCTTACTAAAGGCTTAGCGCCTAAGGTCTTTCACGAGCATACTGCTCATATGGGTGTTGTTTTGTTTGATGACACTATGGTTTAGTAGGAGTTCTTTATGTTGGTGTTCTATGTAAAAATATTTATATGTTTGTTTTCTGCAAAATAAAGATTTTGATGTTATTTTTCCTCTGAATGTGTATATTTTGTGCTTGTGTTTCTACTTTGTGTATGCAAAAAATTAAGGACAGATCTCATAAGGACTAAAGTAGGACCAGTTGGAAATAGGCATGGTGGAGATCACATTGCATGTAATTTTCATGCCGCTCATCCATACTTGATCTATGTCATTGAGTATATTGGTGTAATGACCATGGAAGGTTTAGTTGCGCTTGACAGTGACAAAAGTCGTCATGATCTCATATTAATATAGGAGATGAACCAGATTGTATCTAAGGAGGAATCTAAGGATAAATAGCATATAGTTGTGCACTAAGAATATATGATATAATTATCTCAGGTCAATGTGTAGCCTAAGTGGGAGATTGTTAGAAAATCATATTTTCTAATGTGTTTGTGGGCTACATATTGTATAAATAATTGTATTATACTATTTAATATATATTGGATAAATTAAAGTGATCAAACAAAGATGCCCAAATAGATTCCTAAGTAAATGTGGGACAAATGAGTGGATACCAGTGTTGGACCAACTAGGTATAATGGGAGTTTACTGGCCCAACAATAAAGAAAAACACTATAAAGAGTTATAGTTCCCAATATGTCAAATAACAACAACCCTAGTTTCTCTTCCCCATCAAGAGAGAGACAATACACTAAAGAATAAGGATTAGGGCTATTTGACTGAGGAAGATCACATACCCCATAAAAAGAAGATCATACTAAAGAATAAGGATTAAGATTATTCAACAAAAGAAGATCGCATATCCCAAAGGAGAAGAACAAAGTTATTCCACTGCTATGTAGACAGGTATGCCTCCACCTTAATGTTAATATTCCTATATGATTTGATATGATAGATCTTGGTTTGTTGATGATGGTTATCACCATAAAGGTAAGAGAATTTATTAGTGATGGTTATCACCATAAGGGTAAGAGGAATTATTATTCTAATAAATTTCAGTAAGAATTAAGAATACGAATCTGTTATAATTTTCTTCAGTTTAATTGGTTCTATGTGAAATATAGACTACAGGTTTTTTTGGTTACATTAGCTTGTACGTAGATCATGGTTCAAATTCGGGTCATGACAATAGGACATAAATTTCTTATTTAGAAACATCTGGATAATGTTTTATAAATTGTGATGAGATAAAGGGAATCGATTTCATATGCATTGATGTCCTAAAAACTTTCATTAATTGTGACGAAGCGGAGGAAATCAATTTCCTTCTGCAACGTTCTTAAAGCTTTTATTTTCTTTTATATAGCTAAAGGAATCAGTATATAGTAATGCTAATAAGGGTTTTGTTGACTGTCAGTGTAATTCTCTTTTTACAGAAAGAAATTTTCACAAATGTTCTAACAATACACGCGTACAAGGCTCACACACGTGCCATTCAATATGAGAGCATAGTAACCTCTCTACCTACGAACATATTCTGAATGCAATTTACAAGCTAGCATATTTTCTAGAATTTGCTATAATGTTATAATCATAATCTATTTAATTTCAAATAACACAAAACAATCGTACTATAAAAAATCACTTGAAAATTTAGTGGTTTAGTATCACCAAAAAAGTTACATGAATTTTTTTCCCATAATCTCTATATAGAACCAATTTAACTCAAAAGCTTAAGCTGTTAAGTGATGACTTCTTTAATGATTTTATATATCTCTAACACGCCACTTAACACGAGAGTTCATTGGGCTTGAAGAGAGGTGGGGATCGAACTCGGGATACGAGGATCTGATACCATGTTAAGAATCAATTCAACCCAAAATCTTAAGCTGGTGGGTGAGAGCTTTTTAATGATTTATATTATTCTCTAACACGCCCCCTCGTCCGAAAGTCCACTGGGCTTGAAGGATAAACAATGCACAAGTCCACCTACATGTGCTAAGAAAATTCCATAAGAAAAAGTGAGGGACGATGAGGATCGAACCGGTGACACTGAGGCTCTGATACCATGTAAAGAGCTAATTCAACCCAAAAGTTTAAGTTGTTGGGTGAGGCTACATTAATGATTTTATTATAACACGCCTCATCATATTAGAGCTCATTGGGCTTGAATTATGGATAATGCATCAGGCTCAGTCTACTTGTGCTAACAAACTCCACAAGACTTAATTAATTATGAATTAAATGGGGGCGGTGAGGATCGAACCCGTGATACAAGACTTTGATACCATGTAAAGAACTAATTCAACCCAAAAGCTTAAGCAGTTAAGTGAGGGGGTTTTAATGGTTTATACTATTCTCTAACAATCTCAGTTATATGGAACATTTTATTAATTCTTCTTACTACATTAATACCTAATATTATGGAAAAATAATTTAATATGCAATTCTAATTAAAATGATTTGTGGCAGAATGAATAAAACTGATAGAGTCAATCCTCTTATGAGAAAAGTTGGCTTTTTATAGTTATTGTTAAATATCAAGACATTGGCATATAATGTAATTTGAGTCTAAGTTACACATCCATGTATCTATTATGGGAAAAAAGTGTGTCATTTTAAACGACACATCTTGTATTCTTTCAATCTAATAAAAAGGTGGTACCCACATCTTTAAAACTTTTTTCACCCACTCTCTCTCCCATAATCTATCTTTTTTCTCTCACTTAAAATGACACAACTTTATGTCCTTTAAAATGATACATATTTTTTCCATCTATTATATAACTGAATAAAAGAGAATTACAAAGTTCCGGAAGTGTGAGGAGGGAAATGAAGTAAACTAGAGCAGAAATGGAAAGCAGGAAAGTAGACGGACTACTATATGAAATAAATGACTGAAATTAAAATGCAGAAATTAAAACATAAAATAAATTTAAGGTGAGAACCCAAGCTGTATACGGTAGGCCGAAGTCAAACTTGGGTGGAAGGATGGAGAAGAGAAGAGTTCATTACATAAGCAGATATGAAATAAAACTTTTATTCAAAACATAAAGATTGAGATTATTGTTACAGATTGAAAGATTAAAGAGAAAACAGAGAAGAAGAGAAAACTCAGAAGTACCTCGCAGTCTCTCTCTCTAGACTATCTCTCTAAACTCAGCTAATGAAAAGGATGCCTTCAACATACTGAAGCAACCCTTTAAATAGATTGAAAAATCACTATTGCTACAGTACAAGTTACATGACCGGTACTGTTTGAACAGTGTAGGTTAAGTGAACAGTAACTGACTCGTGATGCTACAGTTTCTGCCGACACTTTGATTACGTCACTGTATGCGTCACCTTATGCTGACATCATGCTCATGTCATTTTGCCATCAGCGTCACTACAGTGGTTTTCTTCAACAGTCTTCTGCTAAGTTGATTCCAAAACAATCATCATCATTTTGGTAGAAGTCTTCTGTTGAAGAAGAGATAGAAGGAGATGAAAAACCTGTCTTCTGTTTAGAACTCTCAGCTTCTTCTTGGAGTAATTGAAGAATACCTTGCAAATTCTTTGCAAAATTTTCTTTGCTGGTTGATGCTGCTAATGCTGCTGTGATCTCTGCCTTTTGATTCAAGAAAAGGGAGGTTTCTGGATCAGCTGGCTTGATGCTTTTTGGATGTTTTTTAAACCAGAGCTTGACATTTTCTGGGTAAGCTCTTGAAGCATCAAATTCTATCCACCATTTAACAAAAGCTTGTCTCCTGAGTAATGGTAGTCTGATGCCTGTTTTCTCGCCGTAATTGTACTGCCATGAAAATATCCATGCCAGAGAGAACTTTGAGAAAAAATGCAGATCTATTGGAAAGGGATCTGCTAGATTGTCGAATTTTTTGGAAAAGATTGTCATTCCTTCAAAGACTTGTGGAGGAAGGATATCAAGGATTGGTCCAAAATAATCCCACCATTTATTAAACCATTGCGGGAAATTATATTGGATATTTTGCTTAAAGTAAATTAACCATGAATGTTTGTTTTCTTTATTTTGCATGAAGAAGACATTGGTCCAGGCTAATTCATAGTCCCAATAATTATATCCAATTGGATCATAAGGCTGGGAAAATTTGGTTATTTTATTTGGATTTCCATATTCTGCTGGGGTGATTACCTTGAGAATCTGGATGGTTGAATGAGTAATAAACTCAGGGTCTTTTGGACTCTTATAGTGTTTGATGGAAATAGAGTTTGAATCAAGTAGAATAAACTCATAAAAATTTTGGGATTTAGTTGGAGAATGTGGTTTGAAATGAAATTGTCGTCCTTTGAAGTCTTTGGGGAAGATCTTCACAGGAACCTTGGTTGGTTTATTATCCCAGTAGGATGGTTCCATTTGGATTACGTCTAGAAACTTGTTCTTTGAGACATATGGTGTTTGAGGTTTTGGTTTCTGGGTAGAAATAGGTTTGGGTTGGATTTCTAGGGCCCTGTTTGGACGGTTAGAGATCTGCTTGGTTTTTAGGTTATCAATCAAAACAGAAAGACTTTCTTCCTGTTCATCTTCTGAAGCTATTTCAGCCCAGGTTTTCTTTGGTAGATGGGTCAAACCTTGGTCTTGGAAGGCTTGAAGTGTTTGGATTGGCATTGCATAGTCTGCTTTGGATTGTTTAGAAGAGGAAGTATCCTCAACTCTTTGGGTAGATGACCCAGTTTGGGGTTGGGTAGATGACCCAGATTGTTGTTGGGCTGGAGACCCAGTTTTTTTCTAATTTTTTAGCTAACCCAGCCAGGATTAGCTTTCCTTTCCTCTCTTTAGAAGAGGTTGATTTTACCGATTTCGGCATGACAGGACACTGTTTATCTTCCCTGCAGAAATTCACGAGTGAGATAATCAGGGAGAGAGTTTGAGGTGCCTTTGAGATATTCAATTTCAAAATCAAAAACACTTAAGATAGCTTGCCATCTAGCAAAAATTTGTTTAGATGCTAGATTCTTTACGTCCTTTTGTAAAATGTCTTTTGCAGATTTGCAATCAACACGGATTAAAAACTTTTGATTTAATAAATCAGATTGAAATTTTGAAATACATAAAACAATTGCTAAAACTTCTTTTTTGACAGTGGAATACTTTGCTGTGCTGAATTCCAATGTTTTGAAGTGTATGCAATGATATGCTCTTTGTCTGAGACTCTCTGTTTAAGAATGCCACCATAACCTATGTCAGAGGCATCAGTTTCAACAATTTTGAAAGCCTGAGGATTGGGAAGATAAAGACAAGGAAGTTCCTTTACCTTAGCTTTGACCTGTTTGACTACGTCAGTATGAACATCAGTCCAGGGAGGAGGGTCTTTCTTAAGACGATTATGGAGAGGCTTGATTAGATTATTAAGCTGAGGAAAGAAGTCAGCTACATAATTTAAACAACCAAGAAATCTTTGTAATTGAGTTTTATCAATAATTTGATTGGGAAATTTGTCAGCAAATTCAATAGCTCTACAAATTGGAGTAATAGTCCCTTGATAAATAGTATGACCGAGGAACCTGATTTTTGTTTGAAATAGATTGATCTTTGATTTAGAAAGAGCTAAACCACTTTTCTTAATTACATCTACAAAAATATGAAGATGTTTAAAATGTTGATCAATAGATTGAGAAAAGACAAGAACATCATCAATGTAGACGATAGTGAAAGTTGAGTATGGATTGAAGATATCATTCATGATTCTCTGAAATTCAGAGGGAGCATTCTTCAGTCCAAAAGGCATTACCTTCCATTCGTATTGACCAAATGGAACAGTAAAAGCTGTCTTGTAACATTCATTGTCATTGAGCTGGATTTGCCAAAACCCAGATTTCATGTCAAATTTAGAAAAGATTTTTGCTGAATACAAACGATTGAGAAGATCTTTCTTATTTGGAATCGGATACCGAATCCATTGAAGAGCTTGATTAAGAGGTTTGTAATTGGTAACTAACCGTGGAGTTCCACGCTCAATTTCAGATTGCTTATTGACATAGAAGGCAGAACAAGACCAAGGACTCTTGCTTTTCCTGATGAGACCTTTAGCAATGAGATCAGCAATTTCTTTTTGACAAAAGACAAGAAGTTCACCACTCATTTGAATAGGACGAGCTTTGGTTGGGATTTGCCTTTCATTAAAATCCTTTTCATAGGGAAGATCTACGATATGTTTTTTCCTTTGCCAAAAAGCATTCGGAAGATCAGAACAGATTGTATTTTGGATTTGTTCAAGCAAAACTTTGATCTTTTGTTGAACTTCAGGCTGCTTTAACTGATTTTCAATATTCTTAAAAGAAATTTCTTCTTTAAGGAAATTGATTTGTTTTTGTTTGTAATGGATAAAATTCAAATCTCTTATGATGGGTTTCTTAAGAAATTTAAAAACAATTGGTTTGTCCAAATGATAAGTAATTATACCCTCATCTGTGATAGTTAGAGGAAAAAGAGATTTGATGAACGGAGTTCCAAGAATAACTCCATTTTTGAGGTTTTTAACAAGGAGAAACGGTGTTTCAACTTTTAAATTATCATTTTCAATGATTGCTTTCGGAAGTTTATAATTAACCTGAAGTTTTGAACCACTAGCAGTACTAAGCCGTTCAGAAGTCTTTTCAAAATATTTAGTAGGAATTAGACCTTCTTGAATGCAGTTTGAATCTGCCCCTGTGTCAAACAGAGCTTCAATTTCAAGGTCAAAATTACCTACATTGAGTTTGATTGGGATATAGAATTTTTGAATTGTTAATTGATTAATTAATCCTAAAAATTCTTCGTCTTTAAGATTTTTATCTTCATCTGGTTTAGACAGAGTATTTTCCATACTCGTTCCCGTTGATTCTTCATTTTGTAATTGAAGAAGGATGTTCTGATGAGTTTGTTGTTGTTCTTTGATTTGTTTAACTTCAGTTTTGAGAATATTGATCTCATACTGAAGATCTTGGACAGTTATAGGTTTGACAGTAATACTCTTTTCTAGTTTTTTAAGGGTATCTTTAAGATTAAACTTATTAGGAACCAACAACTCTTTAGATTTAGAAGAACTGGTTTCCAAGGATGATTTTAATTTTGCTAAGTAAGCTTTCTTTTCATGGGGATCACTGATTGAATCTATGACCTCGAACAAAAGATCTTGTTCTTTAGTCAAGACATTAATTTCTTGCGAGGATTGTGAGTCCTCACTAGAAGATAGATCATCTTCATGAATTTGATTT
The DNA here is from genome assembly GCF_033153095.1 of Gastrolobium bilobum. Lineage (NCBI taxonomy): Eukaryota > Viridiplantae > Streptophyta > Magnoliopsida > Fabales > Fabaceae > Gastrolobium > Gastrolobium bilobum. The sequence goes on from NW_026896184.1 coordinate 200,461, forward strand.
AAATCTTCTGAGGATTCTTTTCCAGATTCTTCATCAGAGGATTGGATTAGAAGATTATTGATTTGTTCTTCAATAGAAGGATCAAGGTTTAGGTTATTTAGTTTTTTCTTAAGCCTACAATATTTACTAATATGTCCAGGTTTACCACAGCTGTAGCAAATAGTTGGCTTAATTGGTTTGGATGTATTTTGTGATTTATTTGTTTCAGTATTTGGCTTAGGATTTTCATTTTTAAACCTTTTATTGTAATTGGGTTTCTTACGAAAATTCCTAAAAGTTTTAACCTGTTTTTGTTCCTGTTTTTTATGTTTTTTAGGTTTTGTAGTACAAGGCAGACCAAATTGTTCACAAAATGATCCTAGATCTTTACGATTTTGAGTTTTTTCTTTTGCAAGTTGACGTTGGATTTTATCATCTTGACAGATTTTTAAAGCTACCTTTTGGATATAAGCAACTAATTGTCCATAACTTAATTGCTCATAAGGGATATCTCCAGTTAGAGATTGATGACGGATTTTATCCCTAACTTTGTCTCCTAAAGATTTTGGAAGACCAGCTAAGAATTTTTCTTTCCAGAAAGGTTGTTGACTATCATCTCGAGTGTAAACCCTAGTTAGGAAGGTATCTTTATACCAGCGAAAGTCACCTAAGGTTCTACACTTAAGATTGGATAGGAGTTCAGCAGAACGATCTTTCCATAAGGATGGATCACCAATGAAATGTTGGATAATGGTGAAGATTAATTGATTAACAGCATCTGGAATAGTTTTTCCATCAGAGACTATAGGAATGCCATCAGGATCAACTTTAATGGCATTAAGAACAGAATTTTTTTCATCTTCAGAAAGATAATTATCCCACCAACCTTTGAGTTGACCAGAGAAGCCAGAGACAATAATATTGACTATAATTGCTTCAGAACAATTATGAGAAGTTTGATAGGCAGTTGCAACCATAGTCATATGGTGCATTATATTGAGTATGTTATACTCTGATTGACCATCTATGTTCCATTCATAGACGTTGTTACCATTAAAACTTTTGAAACTTGTATTCTTTTCTTCAAGTAGAAGATCAGGAGCAGTTGCTTTTTGGTAATAAAGTTTGGAAGGGTTTCTCCAATTATTAATACCAGTTATAGGATTAATTTTAATTTCAGGTTTGAACAAAGGTTTTTCTAAGTTTTTAGAAGAAGATGCAGAGGATGAAGGTTCAATAGTTTTGATAAGTTTTTCACCCAAAACTTGAAGATATTTGTTGGTGTAATTAGATTGCTCAATAAGATTTTTAAAATCCATTGGAGAGACTTGTTCATTTTCATCTTTTAATTTAAAAGGTGAAGCAAGAACAGACCTACTTTTGTTATCACAAACTTTTGGGAGAGTCCAAACCTTGGAGATGGAGATTGAACCTACTAGGTT